>NC_052126.1:4373638-4397715 GCF_012273895.1 Zerene cesonia
AAAGTCATAATTGGGTCAGAAAAAATGCGCTGATTTACGTTTCCTATATAAACTGAGTAAACTTTGACGCCGAGTCATTACCGTTATATCAATTGAAATGTCAAGATCACATTTCATACCGTTTGTCCTATTATTAATGTTCACTGAACATGACGCGGCGAGAATTCTGGCAATATTCCCCACTCCATCGATCAGCCATCAAGTTGTATTCAGACCACTAACACAGGAGCTGGCTCGACGCGGCCATGAAGTTACCGTCATCACGCCTGATCCAGTGTTCACGAAAGAAAATTCTCCAGCAAATTTGACGGAAATAGACCTTCACGATATTTCTTATAAAGTCTGGAGGGAAAAATTAGTGAGTGATGACACAAGTTTTGGAGAAAAGGATGGTTTATACAAACAGGTTAAGGTTGTAGGAAGTTTGCTGGGAGAAGTTTCGGAAATTCAGTGGAAAACTCAGGAAGTCCAGAAAATACTTAAAAAGGAAAAAGACGCATACGATTTGTTAATAATAGAAGAATGTGTGGAACCTTATTTAGTTTTTTCTCATTTATTCAAAGCACCAGTGATTGCTATTAGTTCTATGGGTATGATGATGAATGCTCCTCAAATTTTTGGAGTACCAGGACATATTTTCTTATATCCAACAATGGTAAATCAAAGAGTATATAATTTAACGTTCTGGGAAAAACTTGAAGAATTGTATAAAAATTATAAGTTAACGAGCGATTGGAAAGATTTGCAATTTGAGCAATTAAAAAGATTTAAGGATGTCCTAGGATTTGAAATGCCGCATTATAGTGAACTGTATAAAAATATTGATATGTTGTTTTTGAATATACATCCTCTGTGGACTAATAATCAACCGTTACCTCCCAATATCATTTCTATTTGGGGTATTTATAAGAAACCAGAAAGGGCACTTCCACAAGTGAGTATTTTTGTTTATGTCAAATATAAACCGTTAAATGTCATAATCAGCTGAGTGTACTTTACATTATTGTTTTAAGGATTTACAATCATATTTAGATTCATCAAAGAACGGAGTTATATATTTAAGTTTCGGAAGTAATGTCCCTTCCTCGATGTTACCACAAGAAACAATTCAAATATTTATCAAGGTGTTTTCGAAGTTACCTTACGATGTGTTATGGAAATGGGAGAAAGATGAATTACCTGGGAAATCGGACAACATTCGAATATCTAAATGGTTGCCACAATCGGATTTATTGAGTGAGTTATTTTTCTTAACATTCTGTTTTGTTTTTGGAAATATTTCACAACAGAAATAGCATATGTAATTCCTCACTGACCATAATATTGTAGTATCTTTTTATTTTTTTCCATTCATAACCCATCCGGGCGGAGTCAAAAGAATTGGCTTGTTTTTTGTCTGTATGTATATGGTCGCTATGTCGCAATAGGGTTATTCATCACCGTAAATTATGTGTTATATTTTTTGTCAATTGATTTTATGATATAGTGCGATGCTAATGTTCTAAATTATCTTCAAGGACATCCAAAGATAAAATTGTTCATAACACAAGGAGGTCTGCAATCTACGGACGAAGCTATAAACGCGGGAGTACCGCTTGTTGGTATACCGATGCTTGGAGACCAATGGTATAATGTAGATTATTATATGTACCATAGAATTGGAGTTAGACTAGACTTTGACGCACTATCTGAGAACGCACTTGATAAAGCAATCAAAACTGTCATAAATGATAAAAGGTAAGAGTTAATTAAGAACATGTAGTAGTCTTGTGAAAACATGTACTCATTTGAGAATCGCTCTGTACTCTGAGAAGATTGAATTGCATTTATATACAAATATAATTTCAGCTATCGTGAAAATATAATACGGCTGCGATCGATCATGAAAGACCAGCCCCAGAGTGCACTGGACCGCGCCGTGTGGTGGACGGAGTACGTGCTGCGGCACGGAGGGGCGAAGCACCTGCGAGCGCAAGGCGCTAACAAAACCTGGGCCGAATACTATGACATAGAATTTATACTGAAATTAGCTTCACTTGTTATCTCCGTTGTAGCTGTATCTGTATATTTTTTATATTTCTTATTAAGACTAGTACCAAAAACAAAGAGTAAGATGCTATAACAAACCAAATTACCTTTTCATAGCCATTGAATATATGGAAAGTATTACAATAGACTACAATAGAATATTATTTAGAACTGAATCACACTTCACCATTTTTAAAGTAAATAATATAAATATTTTAAAACGGTGTGTCATTTTTTATTGTAACGCATTATTAACGCGAAATCTTATAAATATGACTGGATGATTGGATGGATGTTTGTTACTCTTTCGTGCTTAAACAGATTATCGGATCTGTATGAATTATTGTACAGAGATATATTAAAGTCTGAATTAGCACATGTGTGCTACAATATGGGTATCAAGCGAGTGACGCCGCGGGCTACAGCGAGTAACAATAAAGAGATATATAATAATATATATAATATCACTGGTTTTGGCTGGCAACAACGTGAATTAACCTTGACACGCTGTGTAGACACAACGTAGACCAATCTTATCGCGAAACGTTTATTTAACTTGTATTCAACTAAGCACAATCTTAATAAATGTTTTTAAAGTATATGAATGTTTAAACAATGTGTAACCATTTCTATTCTTTCAAAAATTTCTCATTTATAAAGCATTTCAATGCTATAAAACTAAAAACTAAATTTAACAAAGGCCGCGTTCCATCGATACAATATTTTAATCATTGAAATAATGTTTCCTGTTGGTTGTGATGGTTCTTAATACTCTTTCGGGTTTTATGTGCTCCTTAGGCACATAAAATCCGAAAGAGTAGAATGCTTCTCAATGTATAACCAATAATAACTACTTTATAATGTATAAGAGACCACAGATAATATTATCATGTTAGACGACAACAATTATATGTTAAAACCACTAGAACGATTTCGAAAATTCTCTTACCAATAGAAAGCTGTAACTTCGGAGTGACATAGGCTATATACGTACCACGGGGCGAAAAGCTAGTATTATATAAGTTTTGTGTCTCAAGATACTTAGTATGCAAGAGAGTGATACTAGGTACCTCTTCTTATCGCGGGTAAATGTCTCATTCCTTAGACTCTACATAAAGCTATCAGCGAGAGTCACATCTCTCCCATAATCTCTCCGTTGTGCATCATGAGCAGATATTGTAAGAAAGAAAGAAAGAAGTAAGAAAAACCATTTTTTTGGGGACAATGTGACATGAAATGTCACAATGATGAATTAAAAAAATAAATCAAAATAAAACAATAATAGCAAAAAATTGTTATAAAACGTGTCCCACGTCTAGATACTTATCTGTGATTAGGTTTGATAGTGATCTTCCATGCATGATACAGGGAAACTATCAATTGTTGAATTATGGCATTTGACATTTTACGAAATTACTAGCTGCGCCCCGCGGTTTCACCCGCGTAAGTCCGTATCCCGTAGCAATAGCGGGATATATGTTGCCTATATGTTATTCCAGTTGTCCAGCTGTCTATGTACTTATATAAAATAATTAGAGTGAGGTGGTCGTTGAAAAATGTGTTTCGGGTGGTTATTACTTTATATTATTGTATTATTATTAATTACCATAGAGACAGTATATACAAAAATACTACATTTGAAATTACCAAAAAAATATCGAATCTCATAATTCTTAAAGAACAAAACTATGTTACAATTAAGAAAAAATGCCTGGTCATCGCATATAACGCTCACTCGCCCGTGTCTATCGCATCCTCTACCCTTCAAAATTATAATATACTTAAATAATATTAACTAAAGAAGAGAAATGTGACAATTTCTCTTACTGGAATCATTTCCACATGTCACCGCGCATTTCACCCATGTGACGCGTATTGATTTCACACTGATTCTCAAAGAGTACCAGGAAAAAGTGAATCTTCCTACTCGTGCTTTAGGTTCATACTTAGAAACGCGCGCTATGTAACTTCCTTATATACCTATACTTAAAGTCTCATTCCCATTTGAATAAATTGAAATGAAGTTTAGAAATTCCGATAGAGGGCACTATATTAAAAACGTCAAAATACTCGTATGTTACCTGGGAACTGTAAATTTGCTTTGACTACTAATGCTATTCTAGAATAGTATAGATAACATATTATCTGTGATAGAGGTAATGCCGTGATAGAAAGCTAGTATGTTACGAAACTTAATTAAAGAAATTATCAGTTGAACGCAAAACACCTGAAACCATTGAGAGGAAATTATTTGGGACAAATATAAGTTAAGTGCATCGCGATGCTGGATTCGAACCCGCGTCTTCATGCCAAGCCGTAGCAACGCCCAGCCTCACAGCCATCCGTGATCCCACCTCAACAATCGAACTTCTTTTACTCTATCGATTACATGTGCCTAAGGGATACCCTACGCCATCTATTTAGATAATTTAGAACCAATTCAACCAATATGAAACGTTATTTTAACGATTGCGATATTGAAATATTTGAATACTGATTCTTTTCGGCTTTATTTTTGTCTTTTTAAAAATAAACAATTTCTAAGTTGTAATAACTCTCAAATAAACCTGTAGTATAACTGTAATATCATGCTGAGTTTATATTCTGCTATATTTTTATTAAGAATTTCTATAAATACTGTGCCTGTACGATGAATACATAAAAAAATTGTTGACGCGGGTTTAAAAACAATAATAGAGTACAAATCCATAAATTTATTGTGTGAATTTGTCTTTTTGTTTGTACATCTAATCCTATTTACGGAACTACTAAAGATTTTGATGAAAGTTTTCTATTTGGGAAAGTAGAAAACCTGATGCGGAATCGCATCAGACCACTAAACCTATAAGAGATATATAAATTGTAGTAGTGTGCTTTCGAGTCCCCTAGTGGGGTATGGGGCAGATGATATTCATCTGTTTCACTGATCGATTTTCTTTATGGACAAGTATGTGTCAGCATTATGTGTCCTGCCAGAGCAAGATTTTTTTTCCTCACCATTTGCCTCCACCAGGATTTGAAACCAGGACCCCTCGGTTCTATGGTCACGCGTTAACCAGTGTACCAACAATCACTCAAAAATTGTGATGAGATATAAAATTTAACCGAAACAAAAATTGTTCCACGTGATGACCATTTTCTATTGACTTATATAATTGGAACTGCAATAGTCCAGCTACACTATAACATAAATAAATATGATGTCTAAGTAAATGTTGTTCAGTCTGATTGAAATTATACTGGAAAATGATTACAATTATAATTTCAATTCAATTATAAAACTGTTCAATCTACTTTACTTACTTCAATTCATTTAATTATATATTTTTTAATATCTTCAACACACAGACGCAGTATTGTACTGTTTTATCATATGTATATAATATAATGTTGATTTTATAGTAATTTTTAATTAAAATACAACAGGATATAAAAAGTCAGCATGATGTTGCAAATATACTATCAGTTTATTATATTATCATCACTAGTACGAAAATTCTTACATAAAAAGAGAATACAAAGTCGATTATAATTAAACTGTATTTGATACATTACAGAGATAATGTGCAGAATTGTCATATTGTCTCTTATCCTATCGATTGTTAGTTCTATAGATTCCGCAAGAATTTTAGCCATTTTTCCAACACCATCGATAAGCCATCAAGTTGTTTTCAGACCTTTGACTCAAGAGTTGGCAAGACGCGGCCATGAAGTCACTATCGTCACAGCTGACCCGGCATTTACCACAGAAAATGCCCCAGAAAACTTGACAGAAATAGACTTGCATGATATTTCTTATGCATCTTGGAAAGAGAATTTGATGAATAGTAATATACAAGTTGGTAAGCGAAGCAGCTTGTCGTCACAAGTAAAACTACTGAGCACTTTAGTGGCTAAGTTTACAGAAGTACAGATGAAAACTAAAGAAATACAAGAGTTGGTCAGAGACGGTGAGAAGAAATTTGATTTATTGCTGATAGAAGCATGTGTAAGGCCATACAGAATATTCTCACATATATTCAAAGTACCCGTTATTGAACTAGGTTCGTTTGGAATGTTTTTTGAGAACGAAAAAATTGTCGGCGCCCCGTCTCATCCTTTCTTGTACCCAACGGCGATGAACCGATATAAACTATTTAACCTAACGTTTTGGGAAAAAGTATTTGAGTTATATAATTATGTTTGGATAAATGTTTTCTGGTCTGCTAATGCTGATGAGGAACTCACAAAATTTCGTAAGTTGTTTAATAACAACGACATACCTAGTTATGAAGAATTGAACAAAAATATTGATATGCTGTTTTTGAACATACATCCTGTATGGAGTCACAACCAGCCCTTACCACCAAACGTTATTTCTATTTGGGGCATTCATAAAATACCAGAGAAGCCACTTCCTAAGGTCGGTATTAGTTTATTTTGTAATTTACCCGCTGTATTTCAAATAAAATCAAAACTATTTATTGTGCACCAACTTTAACAAAAAAGTAGTACAAATAAAAACAGTCTGAAACAGAAGATAGGCTTATCGCTAAAATAATGATGTAATATGATGATATGGTATAATACAATGATTTTTTCCTGAAGTAAAAGCTGTGCTTAGAGGTAGATAGTACTTACATGGCACATGACAAAAATAATCAAGCATGATGTTTGTTGATGAGGATCAAAGATCAAGATCTGTCAAGAATTGGATCCAAAATAAATTAAACAAGAAAAAAAGACAGTAGAACCGATACTAAAAATAATAAACCGATAGCTTAAGGCCTATTCTGCCCAAGATATTTGAGAAAACAATATATGGTAGACTAGCTTTTCGCCCGCGGCTTCGCCCGCATAAAATTCGCGCGACATGGTAAGGAGTATTTTCTTCACATTAAAAAGTATGGTTTATCATTTTCCACGTTTAGCCCCATCTTGATACCAAGTTTCATCAAAATCGGTTTGACAATAACGAACTTTCATCCCCTCTTTCAACCCTCTCTACCGTTTTTTCGCGATAAAAAGTATCCTAATATTCTTTCCCAAGTTCAGTTCTATGTTCAGTGGTTTAGACGTGACAGACAGACAGACAGACAGACAGACAGAGTTACTTTCGCATTTATAATATTAGTAGGGATTACATAAATGCCGATTTAACATATAAATAAAACGCTAGCTGCGCCCCACCGCGGTCTCACCCACGTAATCCTAATATGGAATATCGGCATAAAAACTTGCCTATGTGTTAATCTACGTACCAATTTTCAATGCAATCGGTCCAATAGTTTTTGCGTGAAAGAGTAACAAACATACACATACACATACATCCATCCTCACAAACTTTCGCATTTATAATATTAGTAGGAAGTAGTAAGTAGAATATGATTTTAACAATAAAAGAAAATGTCTTAAAAATGGGATTTTGTTTCAGAACCTAGAAGATTATTTGAATGCATCAAAAAATGGCGTGATATACGTAAGTTTTGGGACTAATGTTCTCACTTCATTGTTTCCACCTACAACTGTTGAAACCTTAATGAGAGCATTTTCCAAATTACCTTACGATGTACTGTTGAAATGGGATAACAAAAACCTTCCAGGAATCAGTGATAATGTTAAAGTATCCACGTGGTTTCCGCAATCGGATCTATTAAGTAAGACATGTATTATACTTAAATTTGCTACGCTATTGACAAATACCAAAAAACATATTAAAACGGGATATTGGTTATTTTTGCATTATTTTACATGTTCGAAATAGACAAAATGAAATTTTGAGGGTAGCGTGTAACGCGATATATTCATAGGGTCGGAGGGAGCGCGGTAGTCGTTGTCGAGTCGTCGTAGTCGTCTGTCGCCTCTCATATAATCACGCGCAGATCGCGTGCTAATTTATTTTGTATTCAAAAGGACTTCACGAGTAGTTTGGTTTTTGACCTTACAACGTCTTAAATTAGGTTGCGGCTCGGAGGCACTCATGAAAAAGTGTAACGCCCGGTAACGTTACGATGAGTCACCGAACTATGATCGGTCCGCCGCGCGCGCAGCACTAGAGAATTAGGCGCATTGAATCGGCACGTGCTTGTGTCTCTGTCTCTGTCTTTTTAGTAAACAAAATATATTTTCTATAGTTAAAATTTGTGCAATTCTTATTTTCATTCAATTCCTTGTTCCTATTGTGCAATTTAATAATATTCATATCAATAAATATTCTACCGAGAAAAAGACGTTGTCACGTAAAATCTTCGCCCGTAAAACCGACTTTACAGGCAACCATTTTTTTTTTGTTGTTTTATATTATCTAATTATCATGACTCCGCATTTATGCATATACTTTTTAACATTATTTTGTTACATCTAGTATCCCGTTATATATAGTAATCCTACCAAGGGTGCCCTATTGGTTTTTATACTGTTTTGATAGATCGACATACCATCATGTGTTGTGCAACGTTTTAGAAGGTGTGTACCTAGGGTTTAACCTTAACGCTTAATTATTGTTATTTTGGAAAGTGTGTATAACGGCCGCCGATACATTTAAAAATTTCTAACCCCCATTTGGCCAGCGTAGTGGATCTTGACTTAGAATATCATTGGAGGTCTGTTTATTTGAAGAGATAACAAATACAGGCTGATGATGCATTCTCTAAATTCGAATTCAAAATTCAAGGTTCTGAGTCACCACTTCTTCATTGATGTCGATTAAAACTTGCCTACTGTTTCTAGAACATTCGAAGATAAAACTATTCATCACACAAGGAGGTTTACAATCAACAGATGAAGCTATCAATGCTGGGGTTCCTCTTATTGGTATTCCAATGCTTGGAGATCAATGGTACAATGTAGATCTATACGAATATCATAAAATAGGAGTAAGAATTGACATAGATAATTTAACTGAAGATAATCTCCTTAAAGCAATCAGAACTGTTGTCGATGATAAAAGGTATGTGTGTTAGTTAAATACGTAATGTAGTATATAACACCGGTAGCAGTTCTAAAAGAATTAAATGTTCAATTTTGATATTTCATCATTTAGAATAAGTCATAAATGTAAAAATATTAAGAAAATCGTCGCTATCGTGTATTTAAAATTAAAACTGTAATTAATATTTTATAAATATATGTTCCCACTGCTGGGACACAGGCTTCCTATGAGGGTTCAAGCCATAAACCACCACGCTGGCCAAGCGCGGGTTGGCAGATGTCACACTTTTGATTCTTGGACATGCCGGTTTCCTCACGATGTTTTCTTTCACTGTTTTTAGCAGTGTTGATGTTATCCACAGGTGCAGATAAATTGAAAAATTAATTTATTTCCTGCATGCTCGCCCGGTCTCGAACCCCGACTTATCGATTTTGAAATCCGAAGTCCCCACCACTGTGTCACTACTGCATTTTATTAGTAATTGGGATTTATGTGAGAATTATATGTATGGAACTAATCTACTATTTTAAAATACTTAAGCTTGGTATTAGTCACTTATGTGTATTATTTTGTATGAATTTAAAGATTTTTCAGCTATAAGGATAATGTTAAGAGACTTCGTTCTATTATGAGAGACCAGCCCGAGAGCGCCCTGGAGCGCGCCGTATGGTGGACGGAGTACGTGCTGTGGCACGGAGGGGCGAAGCACCTGCGGTCCCCCGCCGCCAACATGCCCTGGACCGACTACTATGAGATTGACTTTATATTTAAGTTATTTTGTTTAGTCATAACGATCCTGTTAACAATTGTATTAAGCTTATACCTTCTATATGTTTACACGTTTCGGAAAAATCCCAAGATGAAGAATAAGATATCGTAATTATAGATATGACAAATTCGTAATTATAAAATTAATGTGTACTGACAAATAAACATGGTTAATAATTAAAACGGGTGCTGCAGTTTTTATTTTGGAATAATGTGACCTTCCTAAATCGTCCAGGATCATGTCAGGAATTGATTCTGTTTTACACGTGTTACCGTAAAATTGTAATTAGTCAAAAAAGTATACAACTTGCATATTACAATGTTAGATTAAATACTTTTTGCAAGGTTAGGTTCGGTTTATTTAAAAAGTACACAGAAATCGGATAGACATTGACGTCAAACTTATGAACACTTAACACTCTCCTTTTTGTGGCTGGATTCAAAAATTAGCAAATTTATGTACTTGCTGTGGTTTTTGATAATTTAATATTTGTTTTAGTTAATATGAGAGCGTACATCTGAACTGGAGTTGTGCCTGATGGTTTGGGATCACTAGAGTTTATGGCTTCTCGCTCTACGCATGTTAGAAAATTTGATGGGATTGTTTGTGAATGTGAAAAGGATTGGTGGAGTGCTACATAAATTGTAACCTATTGTTTAATAGAGATTAATTATTCAATATATGTAATGCGAGTAATGTGCATAAAACGTTAGAAATAAATATGATTCGAATGTACTAATATTTTGTATTACTTTAGGTAATTAGCTTACATAACTTTAATCGGTATTTGACAAATTCTTAAAATATTTTATAATTGTCAGTGAAAAATGAAATTGATCATGATATTGCGAAAACATAATCAGATTATTTTAGTATTATCACTTCTTCGAAAAAATAGATAGCTACTTAAAAAGACGTCCACAAAATCGAGAACGATCAGTAGTAACAATATTACAGTGACAATGTGCAGACTAAACTATAGACTACTATTTTTTCTAATAATATTATCATTCATCAGGAATATAGATTCTGCAAGAATTTTAGCTGTTATTCCAACACCATCGATAAGCCATCAAGTGGTATTCAGACCTTTGACTCAGGAGCTGGCGAGACGCGGACATGAAATTACTGTCATCACTGCTGACCCGGCATTTACCAAAAAAAATGTTCCAACAAACTTGACAGAAATAGATGTACATGATATCTCCTATAAAGTGGTGCAACAGCATTTTATCAATAGTAAATTGCAATTTGGTAAACAAACCAATATTTTCCAACAAACACAAGTATTGATCGATATGATGGTTAAGCTCACAGAAGTACAGATAGAAACTGAAGAAATAAAAGAGTTGATCAATGGGAATAAGAAATTTGATTTATTAATGATAGAAGCATGTGCAATTCCATATAGAATATTTTCACATATATTCAAAGCACCAGTTATTGAAATAAGTTCGTTTGGAATGTTTTTTGATAGTGAAAAAATTGTCGGTGCCCCGTCTCATCCGTTTTTATACCCAAAAGCAATGAGCCAAAGGCTCTTTAACTTGACGTTTTGGGAAAAGACCTATGAAGCAATTAAATATATTTGGGTTAATATTTCATGGTCTATTAGTGTAGACGAGAAACTGTCAATATTTCGTAAACATCTAGGTAACGATATACCTAGTTATGATGAAGTGAGCAAAAATATTGAAATGCTGTTTTTGAATATACATCCCGTTTGGGGTCACAACCAACCTTTACCGCCAAATGTTATTTCAGTTTGGGGAATTCATAAAATACCAGAGAAGCCTCTTCCTAATGTCAGTATTCATTAATTTCATAATGTAATCAAAACTCTCTTTATTGTGCACCAATCTGCATAGAAAAGTAGTAGTAGTAGTAGTAGTAGTACAAATAAAAATAGTATGAAATAGCACAGACAGTCCAAATTACCGTAAGATAGCGATCTAATAAAATGTGGGGAGAACCTAGGACTTAAAATTTATGAGTCGGGAGTTTTAAATTATAAAATAAAATAACATATGGAATATACATGGCAATTGGGAGGGATCAGCCGTGCTTTCGGTATTTAACACCTGAATAGCGCTGATTTTCACTCTGCCCGTGTGGTTTAAATTCCGAGGCTCTTAATATGCATATTTAAAAACAGGTACAAAATAAAATAATACAATAATGTATAAAAGAAACAAATATATGTATTAAACTGCAGATACGTCGAAATATCACATATATCGTATCGCAATTGTTAAAAGCAGACCCAAATAGGATAATCAAAATGAATGCTGCAGTACAAAATAAAACTGTATATATATTGGTGATATTGGTTTCAGGACCTAGGACATTATTTGAATTCGTCCGAAAATGGCGTGATATACGTCAGTTTTGGAAGTAACGTTCTTTCTGCTTTCTTTCCACCAACAGCACTTAAAACTTTAATGGAAGTATTTTCTAAATTGCCTTATGATGTTCTTATGAAGTGGGATGACAAAAATCTTCGAGTGATCAGTAATAATATCAAATTATCTACATGGCTTCCACAATCAGATCTATTAAGTAAGACATGTATTTTATTTTAATTTGACACATAATTGGCAAATACGAAAAAACATAGTGATCAAAATAGAATTTCGATAGTGTATCAATCGTTATAAATTTATCAGATTATTTTCAAATGCAATCATAGTAAGTAGTGGTTCAGTGTTGTGGGCTTTAGACTTTAATCGAAAAGTCGAGTCGATTGAGACCAAAGGGATATGTAAGAAACATTAATTTAACGATTTATTTTCTCATAACCACACTACCACACTATCACTGCTCAAAAGGTAACATTGTGAGGAAATAACGATGACGTGTGACATTTGCCAACCCCTTTAGCCAGCGTCGTGAATTGTGGCCTAGAATCCTGTTGGAGGCCTATTTCCTTGCAGAGGTAACCAATACGGGCTGCGAATAACGCATTCTCTCAATTCAAACTATACGAGTTTGAGTTCGAGAGTCACGACTTCTACATTAATGTCGATTTAAACTTGTCTTCTTTTTCTAGAACATTCGAAGATAAAACTATTCATCACACAAGGAGGTTTACAATCAACAGATGAAGCCATCACTGCTGGTGTTCCTCTTATTGGTATACCGCTGTTTGCAGATCAATGGTATAATGTAGAGCAATACGAGAACCATAAAATAGGAGTAAGACTTGACATAGATAATTTAACCGAAGATAATCTCCTCAAAGCAATAACAACTGTTATTGATGATAAAAGGTATGTGTGTATATACGTATCTATGTGTACGGTAGTTGAAAAAATAATTAAATATCTTGAAAAATATAAACACTATAGAGTTTTGTATCAGTACATACCATATTTTTTGCATTGAATCTGCTAATTGAAATTGTCTAAGGAGGAAGAAGGAGGGAAGAATATTTATCTGTATGTATATTTTAAATGAATCCTCAAAATCGTACTTTAATAGTAAGGTAATTCGCCTAATGCTAGGCCCTATCACCGCCCATGAACCTTTCTCCAAATGTAATTCTTAACGGACAGACCTAACGCCTCTACAAATGAATTGCCCACTTCAAAGTATAAAGGAATTAAGAAAGGATTGACGAGAAAAATAAAGGAAAGGACTGAGAAGGGATGGATGATATGGGAGTTTACTGTTTTTTTTTATTATTTTTATTGTTCCAGCTACAAGGATAATATTATGAGACTTCGTTCTATTATGAGAGACCAGCCCAAGAGCGCATTGGACCGCGCCGTGTGGTGGACGGAGTACGTGCTGCGGCACGGAGGGGCGAAGCACCTGCGCTCCCCCGCCGCCAACATGCCCTGGACTGAGTACTATGAGGTTGACTTCATATTTAAGTTATTTTGTTTAGTCATAACGATCCTGTTAACAATTGTATTAAGCTTATACCTTCTATACGTTTACGCGTTTCGTAAAAATCCCAAGATTAAGAATAAGATATCGTAATTGTTAATATGAGCAGAGAAATAAAAATTTTTACTTATTAAATAATTGTTTTATCTTTCAATCCTTTTTTCTTATTAGCGGTTTTATTTATTTGACTTACAGGTACGACAGTGGTGCAACAGCATATTTTTCATTAACAAGAATAATAATAATATAGTAGCAGACCTGACATTACTTTCATTGACCATAATACCAATACAGCTTACCTCATAGATGTTACCATTCCGAACACACACAATCTCCAAAATGCAATAACCGTAAAATTATACAAATATGCAGACTTAAAACAGGTAATAATTAGACTATGGATACTTCAAAAAGTTTATATAGTTTCGGTTATTCTCCCCAGCGTTTTAACATAACACCTCCATATCCATCGATCTTCTGGATTGACCACAAAACTCGTATCTCACCATACAATAGACTGTCATGCTGAATACCTATTTTATTGTGGGAGTCGAGCACGCTTCGGCACGAATTGGGCCGGCTCGCCGGGGAGGTGCCATACCCCCACAGAAAACCGGCGTGAAATAGTGGCATGCCACTGTGTTTCGTAAGGTGAGTGGGGGAGCCGGAGGCCCGCTTCCTTTTCCTCACCCGTCCTAGTCCATTCCTTCTTTCCAGTCGTTAATCCTTTCTTCTTCCCTTACCCCATAAAAGCGGGCAGCGCATTCACAGAGGTACTACCTTTGCTAATGTTTATGGGCGGTGGTGATCGCTTGCCCTCGGGCGAACCACAAGCTCAGCTGCCCGCTATGACATAAAAAAAAAATACCTGCAGGATAGTTCGTAAGTTTTTGTTTACCACTGACAACTCTAATCACTTGAAACACACCACACCGATTTTAAATTAATGGCTCTTGTCTGAAAGGCCCGCGTCATCGATTCTGACTCCTTACAGCGAGAAAAATAATAATGGTAATAGTAATGGTAATATAAAGAAATTCGTTGTTAATGCAAAGATGAAATTATTTACCTGTTTTGGCGTATCGGTGGCCTTTTCACTGTGCAGTAGCCTCTACCAGGTAACCGAGGGAGAAATGAAGATAGTAGTAAAAGAAGTGAAATGTGAATAAAATAGTCACTTTTGGTGAATCATAAGACAATCATATTATGAATCTGATTTGAAATGGTTGAAAAAGAATTCACAATATGAACACTTTTTCCCTTAATATATTTCGATTCATAAATTTTACGTTTTTCTATGGAGAGTTGTAAAATGGCCACTTTATACGAAATGCATGTACGTCAAATAACAGAATCATAAAAAGTTGCTCGCATGAAACTTTTTTGAATTCATCTTGTTAATATATTAGACGAATAAACTAAGTCTCAAACACAAAAATGTATTCATTTAATTAGATTCGCTTTGGAGCGCTTTTGAATGTATGTGATTGTACTTAAATTAATTTTTACTAACGGTTCGGAGAGTTTCTACAAGGACTTCACCTACGTTTCACCTGACTAGAAACGCAGGTACTCTTTTCAAATTCTATAAATATTACGTTTCATTTTTTCTTATATATTCATCATGACGCTAAATGAGTGTCTTATTTAACTGGTCTCAAGTAACAACATTTCACGGAGTTTTATCTCGCACGCAACTACCTTTATGTGTAACTAAAATATATTTTCGATTTCTGCTGTCTATGTTCTTTATTGCAATAAAGAATTTCATACAACATAAATATTATGAATGGAGCTAAAGAATGTCGTTGCATCTACATCGTTAGGATCCATAATTTTTCAAAGCATACGTAATATTGAAACTGTGATTAGCTGCGGCGGTGTTTTTGTTATGCTATAAGCGGGCAACTGAGCTGGTGATTCGCCTGATGGTAAGCTATCACCACCGCCCATGAACATTCGCAAAGAAACTCTGCGAATGTACTACCCGCTTTTAAGAGGGAAAGATTGACGACTGGAAAGAATGAATGGATGGGGAAGGGTGAGGATACGAGCCTCCGGCTCTCCCGCCAAACGAAACACAGCAGATACTACTTCAAGGCGGTTTTTTACATCGTTTTCTATGCGAAAGCGTGCTTGACTCCCACATTAAATGATTTATCTGCTTGAATAGTTGGTTACGATTATTATTTGAAATATTATTATTTTATACGCAGAGATAAGACTAGTTATCTAATACGCCACAGAAACATTGATTAATTTTATTTTTGGAATGAAACAGTCTACCGCAATTTTGTATTGATTATCGTAAAATGTGAGATATATTTAACAAATTCTTAAAGATAACGGAAAATTTAAAATTCACCATGATGTTGCAATAACACAATCAGAGTATTTTAGAATTATCACTAGTTCAAAATTAATTTAAAGAACAACATCACAACCAAAAGTCAATAAGTATTAAAACGGTTACAGTGATAATGTGTAGACTACTCATATGCTTTCTAGTATTATCGTTTGGTAATACAATAAATTCCGCAAGAATTTTAGCTATTATTCCAACACCATCGATAAGCCATCAAGTGGTATTCAGACCTTTGACTCAGGAGCTGGCGAGACGCGGACATGAAGTTACTGTCATCACAGCTGACCCGGCATTTACCAAAGAAAATGTTCCAGCAAACTTGACAGAAATTGATCTACATGATATCTCCTATAAAGTGGTGCAACAGGATTTTATCAATAGTAAATTGCAAGTCGGTAAACAAAGCAATATTTTCCAACAAACAAAAGTATTGATCGATGTGATGGTTAAGTTAACGGAAGTACAGTTAGAAAGTAAAGAAATAAAAGAGTTGATCAATGGGAATAAGAAATTTGATTTATTAATGTTAGAAGCATGTGTAATGCCATATAGAATATTTTCACATATATTCAAAGCACCAGTTATTGAAATAAGTTCGTTTGGAATGTCTTTAGACAGTGAAAAAGTAGTCGGTGCTCCGTCTCATCCGTTTTTATACCCAACGGCAATGAGCCAAAGAGTCTTCAACTTGACGTTTTGGGAAAAGACCTTCGAAATTTTTAAACATATTTGGATGACTATTGCATGGTCTATTAGTTTAGACGAGAAACTGTCAACATTTCGTAAACATCTAGGTAACGATATACCTGGTTATGATGAACTGAACAAAAACACTGAAATGCTGTTTTTGAATATACATCCCGTTTGGAGTCACAACCAACCTTTACCGCCAAATGTTATTTCAGTTTGGGGAATTCATAAAGTACCAGAAAAACCTCTTCCTAAGGTCAGTATTCATTAATTTTGTTAAGCATTATCTAGCACTTTCCTCTGTAAAATTTTTCCTATATATACGGTTAGCTGGAAGATATTCTTTTTCAGCGATAAGGCCGTCTGTTGTATCGCTTTTCTGTGTTTTTGGTTATGTTTTTTTGAGTGCAATAAAGCATTTATTTATTTTATTTAAATTTTTATAGCAGTCTAAGCTCCTTCCTGTGCACTAATCCGCACAGAAAAGGTAGTAACAAAAACAAACATCCTGTTAAAGGTAGTAACAAACAACAAAAGGTACAAATAAAAACATCCTGCTATAGCACAGATAGACTGACTTATTGCTAAGGTGATCAAATATCGAATTATATTATGACATAGCAGTGGTGATTCAGTGGTCAGGACCTCGGACTGAAAATTAAAAGTCGGGGATTTTAAATTATAAACTAAAAAACTTATAGAAGTTTTAAGTAAAAGGTATAACTAATGCATTTCCACTTCTATCTCATGTATTTTTACCATGGTACTCCTTAAACAATGTCAGTTTCTCATAGAAGTTGACAGGAACTTTAGTGTGTACCAGCCTACGTACTAGACCTGCTAGATGCCATTGCTTACTACCTGCCACCTTCAGGATTTGTTGACTATTTAGGTAAGGTATGATGTGTGCATGCTTTGATGCACCGAAGCAGAAACGAGGGCACGCATGCGTACACCCTGAATTGCTCGCTTGGTTTTTGGTGTTCAAGCAGACCATAGACCCTATCGCAATATTTAAAAAAAGAGCAAGTGGGACAATTACAATGAAATCTGAAGCACAAAATAAAAATGTTTGTATATTGCTTTCAGGACCTAGAAGATTATTTGAATTCTTCCAAAAATGGCGTGATATATGTAAGTTTTGGGAGTAACATTCTCTCTTCTCTCTTTCCACCAACAGCACTTAAAACCTTAATGGAAGTATTTTCTAAATTGCCTTATGATGTTCTTATGAAGTGGGATGACAAAAATCTTCGAGGGATCAGTAATAATATCAAATTATCTACATGGCTTCCACAATCAGATCTATTAAGTAAGACATTTTTTTTTTAATTTTATTTGCCACATCATCATCATTAGTCATCATCAGCCCATATATGTTCCCACTGCTGGGACACAGGCCTCCTATGAGGGTTCAGGCCATAATCCACCACGCTGGCCAAGTGCGGGTTGGCAGATGTCACATGTCGTCGAACTTTTGATATTAATTATTATTAAACGAATTTGCCACATATTTGACAAATACCAAAACACATAGTGATCAAAATTGGATTTAGATGATCCTTAAATTATTTCCTTATAAAATTCAATGAAATTAGTTTATTCATTTATTAATGTTCATACTAAATTAATCAAATTATATTCAAATTTAATTATAATGAGCAGTGGTGGTTCAGTTTTGTGACCTCAGATATTCATTGAAAGGTCGAGGGATCAAGACCAAAGGAATATGTAAAATATACATTAATTTTTCATTTTATTTACTCACATCCCACACCACCACTACTCAAAAGTTGGCATTGTGAGAAAATAGCACATTATCCATCAATTAAAAGTTCGATGATGTGTGACATTTGTCAACCCGCATTTGGTCAGCGTCGTGGATTATGGCATGAAATCTCATTGGATGCCTGATTCCTTGCAAAAGAAACAAAAATGAGCTGGAGATGATGCATCACCTCAAGTCAAAGTATAATATCAGTATCGGTGACTCAGACTTCTTCATTGATGTCGATTTAAACTTGCCTACTCTTTCTAGAACATTCGAAGATAAAGCTTTTCATCACACAAGGAGGTTTACAATCAACAGATGAAGCCATCACTGCTGGGGTTCCTCTTATTGGTATACCGATGTTTGGAGATCAATGGTATAATGTAGAACAATACGAAAACCACAAAATAGGAGTACAAATTAACGTAGATAATTTAACGGAAGATAATCTCCTCAAAGCAATAAAAACTGTTATTGATGATAAAAGGTATGTAACTATACAAATATTAAAAAATTTAAGAGTTTGTTTGTTTGTTTGAATGCACTAATCTCAGGAATTACGAGTGCGATTTGAAAAATTCTTTCATTGTCAGATAGTCCTTTTATTGAGGAAGGCTAGAGGCTATAGTATGTATGAACGACGAAAGTTGAGTAAAAGTTTGAATTTATTAAATTAAACATCATAAGGACTGCGAATACGAATTCTTGGAATAATTCTGCTATTATAAATTGCCTAAGAATGGAAATAATATTTACCTATAAGTGTTCATTTTGAATATTTTTTTTAAGATCATATTTTTATTGTTTCAGCTATAAAGATAATGTTAAGAGACTTCGTTCTATTATGAGAGACCAGCCCGAGAGCGCCCTGGAGCGCGCCGTATGGTGGACGGAGTACGTGCTGCGGCACGGAGGGGCGAAGCACCTGCGGTCCCCCGCCGCCAACATGTCCTGGACCGACTACTATGAGATTGACTTTATATTTAAGTTATTTTGTTTAGTCATAACGATCCTGTTAACAATTGTATTAAGCTTATACCTTCTATATGTTTACACGTTTCGGAAAAATCCCAAGATTAAGAATAAGATATCGTAATTATAAAATTATTGTGTACTGACAAATAAACATGGTTAATAATTAAAATGGGTGCTGCAGTTTTTATTTTGGAATAATGTAACCTTCCTAAATCATTCAGGATCATCTCAGGAATCGATTCTGTTTTACATGTGTTACCGTAAAATTGTAATTAGTCAAAAAAGTATACAACTTACATATTACAGGGTTAGATTAAATACTTTTTGCAAGGTTAGGTTCAGTTTATTTAAAAACTACACATAAATCGGATAGACATTGAGGTCAAACTTATTCACAGTTAATACTCTCCTTTTTGTGGCTGTATTCAAAAATTAGCAAATTTAGGTACTTCCTGTGGTTTTTGTCAAATTAATATTTGTTTTTGTTAATGTTAGAGCGCACATCTGAACAGGAGTTGTGCCTGATGGTTTGGGATCACTAGAGTTTATGGCTTCTCGCTCTTCGCATGAAACACAAAGGCATACACTTGCTTCTGTTTCTCTCTGATTTTCTGAGAAGTTGTGAATACCTCATGCGAGTTGGCCCAATTTATGCTAAATAGTGCGCTATTCTCACATACATTTTCATTCATTTTTATTAGATTTTCACATAATTTAATCTGTATTTGGAAAATTCTTTAAAAAATTCCTAATTGTCAGTGAAAAATGAAATTGATCATGATATTGCAAAAACATAATCAGATTATTTTAGTATTATCACTTCTTCGAAAAAAAGACAGCTACTTAAAAAGACGACCACAAAATCGAGAACGATCAGTAGTAACAATATTACAGTGACAATGTGCAGACTAAACTATAGACTATTATTTTTTCTAATAATATTATCATTCATCAGGAATATAGATTCTGCAAGAATTTTAGCTGTTATTCCAACACCATCAATAAGCCATCAAGTGGTATTCAGACCTTTGACTCAGGAGCTGGCGAGACGCGGACATGAAGTTACTGTCATCACAGCTGATCCGGCATTTACCAAAGAAAACGTTCCAACAAACTTGACAGAAATAGATGTGCATGATATCTCATATAAATTTATGCGACAGGGTTTTATCAATACCAAAGTTCAATTCGGTAAACAAAGCAATATTTTCCAACAAACAAAAGTATAGATCGATATGATGGTTAAGCTCACAGAAGTACAGTTAGAAACTAAAGAAATAAAAGAGTTGATCAATGGAAATAAGAAGTTTGATTTATTAATGATAGAAGCATGTGCAATGTCATATAGAATATTTTCACATATATTCAAAGCACCAGTTATTGAAATAAGTTCGATTGGAATGTTTTTTGACAGTGAAAAAATTGTCGGTGCCCCGTCTCATCCGTTTTTATACCCAACAGCAATGAGCCAAAGGCTCTTTAACTTGACGTTTTGGGAAAAGACCTATGAAGCAATTAAATTTCTTTGGGTTAATATTTCATGGTCTTTAAGTGTAGACGAGAAACTGTCATTATTTCGTAAACATCTAGGTAACAATATATCTAGTTATGATGAATTGAGCAAAAATACTGAAATGCTGTTTTTGAATATACATCCCGTTTGGAGTCACAACCAACCTTTACCGCCAAATGTTATTTCAGTTTGGGGAATTCATAAAATACCAGAGAAACCACTTCCTAAGGTCAGTATTTATTAATTTTAAAATGTAATCAAAACTCTCTTTACTGTGCACCAATCCACATAGAAAAAGTTGTACAAAAAAAAGCAGTATGAAATAGTCGAACTTACCGCTAAGAAGCGATGTAATATAATGTGGTAACCTTGGAATTAAAATGTATAAGTCGGGAGTTCTAAATTATAAGCTAAAATAACATATGGAATATATATGGCAATCGGGAGAGATCCGCCATGCTTTCGGTCTTTAACACCCGATTAGCACTGATTTTCACTCTGCCCGCGTGGTTTAAATTCCGAGGCTCTTAATATGCATATTTAAAAAACTAGTGCAAAATAAAATAATATAATAATGTATAAAACAAACAAATATATGTATAATAACTGCAGGTACTTCGATATATCACATATATCGTATCGCGATTATTAAAATCAGAACCAAATAGGATTATCAAAATGAATGCTCCAGTACAAAATAAAAATGTATATATATATTGATACTGTTTCAGGACCTAGAACATTATTTGAATTCATCTGAAAATGGCGTAATATACGTCAGTTTTGGAAGTAACGTTCTTTCTGCTTTTTTTCCACCAACAGCACTTAAAACTTTAATGGAAGTATTTTCTAAATTGCCTTATGATGTTCTTATGAAGTGGGATGACAAAAATCTTCGAGGGATCAGTAATTTACTTTTACTTCGAGGGAACAGTATCAAATTATCTACATGGCTTCCACAATCAGATCTATTAAGTAAGACATGTATTTTATTTTAATTTGACACATAATTGGCAAATACGAAAAAACATAGTGATCAAAATAGAATTTCGATATTGTATCAATCGTTTTAAATTTATCAGATTATATTCAAATGCAATCATAGTAAGCAGTGGCTCAGTGTTGTGGCTTTAGACTTTAATTGAAAAGTCGAGTCGATTGAGACCAAAGGAATATGTAAGAAACATTAATTTAATGATTTGTTTTCTCATAACCACACTACCACACTATCACTGCTCAAAAGGTAACATTGTGAGGAAATAACGATGACGTGTGACATTTGCCAACCCCTTTAGCCAGCGTCGTGAATTGTGGCCTAGAATCCTATTGGAGGCCTATTTCCTTGCAGAGGTATACGGACAATACAGACTGCGAATAACGCATTCTCTCAATTCAAAGTATACGAGTTTGAGTTCGAGAGTCACGACTTCTACATTAATGTCGATTTAAACTTGTCTTCTTTTTCTAGAACATTCGAAGATAAAACTATTCATCACACAAGGAGGTTTACAATCAACAGATGAAGCCATCACTGCTGGTGTTCCTCTTATTGGTATACCGCTGTTTGCAGATCAATGGTATAATGTAGAGCAATACGAGAACCATAAAATAGGAGTAAGACTTGACATAGATAATTTAACCGAAGATAATCTCCTCAAAGCAATAACAACTGTTATTGATGATAAAAGGTATATGTGTATATACGTATCTATGTGTACGGTAGTTGAAAAAATAATTAAATATCTTGAAAAATATAAACACTATAGAGTTTTGTATCAGTACATACCATATTTTTTGCATTGAATCTGCTAATTGAAATTGTCTAAGGAGGAAGAAGGAGGGAAGAATATTTATCTGTATGTATATTTTAAATTAATCCTCAAAATCGTACTTTAATGGTAAGGTAATTCGCCTCATGCTAGGCCCTATCACCGCCCATGAACCTTTCTCCAAATGTAATTCTTAACGGACAGACCTAACGCCTCTACAAATGAATTGCCCACTTCAAAGTATAAAGGAATTAAGAAAGGATTGACGAGAAAAATAAAGGAAAGGACTGAGAAGGGATGGATGATATGGGAGTTTACTGTTTTTTTTATTATTTTTATTGTTCCAGCTATAAGGATAATATTATGAGACTTCGTTCTATTATGAGAGACCAGCCCCAGAGCGCATTGGACCGCGCCGTGTGGTGGACGGAGTACGTGCTGCGGCAGGGAGGGGCGAAGCACCTGCGCTCCCCCGCCGCCAACATGCCCTGGACTGAGTACTATGAGGTTGACTTCATATTTAAGTTATTTTGTTTAGTCATAACGATCCTGTTAACAATTGTATTAAGCTTATACCTTCTATACGTTTACGCGTTTCGTAAAAATCCCAAGATTAAGAATAAGATATCGTAATTGTTAATATGAGCAGAGAAATAAAAATTTTTACTTATTTAATAATTGTTTTATCTTTCAATCCTTTTTTCTTATTAGCGGTTTTATTCATTAATATTTCATTAACAAGAATAATAATAATATAGTAGCAGACCTGACATTACTTTAATTGACCATAATACCAATACAGCTTACCTCATAGATGTTACCATTCCGAACACACACAATCTCCAAAAGGCAATAACCCAATAAATTATACAAATATGGAGGTAATAATTAGACTATGGATACTTCAAAAAATTTATTTAGTTCCGGTTGTTCTCTCTAATAGCATCGCTCTTCTGGATTTATCACCGTTTGGTGGTACGAGTTTTCGTATCTCACCATACAATAGACTGTCATGCTGAATACCTGCAGGATAGTCCGTAATTTTTGTTTACCACTGACAACTCAAACCACTTGCAATACACCATACCGATTTTAAAGTAATGGCTCTTGTCTGAAAGGCCCGTGTCATCGATTCTGACTCCTTACAGCGAGTAAAATAATAATGGTAATAGTAATATACAGAAATTCGTTGCTAATGCAAAGATGAAATATTATTTACCTGTTTTGGCGTATCGGCGGCCTTTTCACTGTGCAGTAACCTCTACCAGGTAACTGAGGGAGAAAGGAAGATAGAAGTAAAAGAAGCGAAATGTGAATAAAATAAGAAATTTTGAAAGAATAGAAAAAATTTGATCACGAGGCAGGATTCGAACCTGCGTATCTTGCCTAACCGTAG
>NC_052126.1:4398715-4413737 GCF_012273895.1 Zerene cesonia
CTGACCCGGCATTTACCAAAGAAAATGTTCCAGCAAACTTGACAGAAATAGACTTACACGATGTTTCCTATGAAATCTGGAAAAAGAGTTTTATTAATAACAAAGTACAATTTGGTAAACCAAGCAGCATTTTCGATCAAGCGAAAGCATTAAAAGACATATTGGTTGAGCTTACAAAGGAACAGGTGAACACTAAAGAAATACAAGAGCTGATCAACAATGGGAAAAATAAATATGATTTATTAATGATAGAAGCATGTGTAAGGCCATATAGAATGCTTTCCCATATATTCGAAGCACCTGTTATTGAAATAAGTTCGTTTGGAGTGGTTTATGATAGCGAAAAAATTGTCGGTGCCCCGTCTCATCTCTTTTTATACCCATCAGGAATGAGTGACAGACTCTTTAACTTGACGTTTTGGGAAAAGATCTACGCGTTATACAAATATGTGTGGATAAATATTGCATGGTCTACAAATGCAGATGAGGAACTGTCAATATTTCGAAAATGGCTGGGTAACGATGTACCTGGTTATGAGGAATTGAACAAAAATACTGAAATGCTATTTTTGAATATGCATCCCGTTTGGAGTCGCAATCAACCTTTTCCACCAAATGTTATTTCAGTTTGGGGAATTCATAAAACGCCAGAGAAGCCACTTCCAAAGGTCAGTTCAATAATTTTATAATGCACTTACTAATTATCAAATTAAATCAAAACTCTTTACTGTATTTGGTATACAGTAAAGAGTCAACTAAATGGAATAGTCGTACAAATAAAAACAGTTTGCAAGAGAAAAGCAGAGGTAGTCGGGCTTATCACTTAAGTAGCGACCTGATATAAAATTTTAAAATAACATAATGATTCTTACCTCAAGTTAAAGGGTACTATTGTGAATCAAAACACACATCAAACAAGGTTACAAAAATAGCCAAAAATAAATATATTGATAAGGGGAACAATTAAATAAATGCTGTAATATAAAATAAAAATGCATGTAGAATGATTTCAGGAAATAGAAGATTATTTGAATTCGTCCAAGAATGGCGTAATATACGTAAGTTTTGGGACTAACGTTCCTTCTTCCCTGTTTCCACCTACAACAGTTGAAACGCTAATGAGAGTATTTTCCAAATTACCTTACGATGTGCTGTTGAAATGGGATGACAAAAATCTTCCAGGAATCAGTAATAATATAAAAGTGTCTACGTGGTTCCCACAATCAGATCTATTGAGTAAGGAAGACATCGATTATATTTTATTTTCTTATCTTATTGACAAATACCAAAAGACATAGTGACAAACTAGGATTTCAATAATTCTTTAATAACTTTCTAAAACTGTATCAATCATTTTAAACATTTTTTTTTAATTCAGTAATTACTTGATTTAAATTAAATAAATGCAATCATAGGCGATCTCCATCGCCTATGAACATTCGCTGAGGTAATGCGTCCCCAAATGCGCTACCCACTTTTAAGGAGTAAGTCATAAAGAAAGTATTGACAACTGGACAGAAAGAATAAACTGGAATGGGTCCCCCATATACAGTACGAAACACAGTAGCATGCTTCTGTTTCACGCCGATTTTCTGTGGGAGGTATGGTACCTCCCCGGTGCGACCTGGCCCAATTCGTCCAAAAACGTTCCCGGCTCCCACATAAAAATGTAAAAGATATTCATAGATTTTTCGATTTATGTGTACCTACATCTACACGACCCCTGCTCAAAAGTGACATCGTGAGAAAATAACATATTTAACACACGTTCGACAACATGTTACATTTGCCAACCTGCATTGGGCCTGAAATCTCATTTGTTTCCACATTGATGACGATTTAAACTTTCCTAATGTTTCTAGAACATTCGAAGATAAAGCTGTTTATCACACAAGGAGGTTTACAATCAACAGATGAAGCTATCACTGCTGGGGTTCCTCTTATTGGTATACCGATGCTTGGTGATCAATGGTATAATGTAGAACTATACGAATACCATAAAATAGGAGTAAGACTTGACATAGACGATATAACTGAAGATAGTCTCTTTAAAGCAATCAAAACCGTTGTTGATGATAAAAGGTGGGTGTTTTATTAAAATACGCAATGTAAATCTTCGAAATTAGAAATTTATAATAAAAATTGTGGAAAATACAAACACTTAACCACACAATAATAAGTTAAAACGTATTGTTGTACTTTATTGTTCCAGCTATAAAGATAATATTATGAGACTTCGTTCTATTATGAGAGACCAGCCCGAGAGCGCCCTGGAGCGCGCCGTGTGGTGGACGGAGTACGTGCTGCGGCACGGAGGGGCGAAGCACCTGCGGTCCCCCGCCGCCAACATGTCCTGGACTGAGTACTATGAGATTGAATTTGTATTTAAGTTACTTAGTTTAGTCATTGCGATCCTGTTTACAATTCTATTAAGCTTATATCTTCTATATGTTCATGTGTTTCGGCAAAATCTCAAAGTGAAAAATAAGACATCGTAAATATTAGAATGTGCAGAAAAATAGTAGGTGTAGAAAAATAAAAAATATGTAGTTAATTTTGAAAATAATTGTTATTTGTTTTCGCTTTTTTTTCTTCTTGTTACCTATGTAAATATAAAAAATATTGCGTAACGTGATTATAACCGAATTTTTATCTTATACTCGATTTTTACCTTAATTTCATGGGCTTATCCACAGATCTTCGGAAGGACGCGCGCGCGGCCACACTGCACGCGCGTGGCGGCTGCGCGATTTCCGAAGATCTGTGGGCTTATCTTATTACTTTTGTTGTGTAGACAATATCCGAACTAAGTATACTAAGTAATCATGAATGATATAGAATAATGAAATAATGAAATAAGCTATAGAACAGTTTTATTTCTTGCATTGATTGTATACTTTTATTTTGGCATAAACTAGCATCCAGAAGTTTCCGGAATTATCTCTGGAATAGATCCAGTTTTACATGTGTCACCGTCTATATATCTGAGAATGTGTAACATCACTACTGCTTAAAATGGTGAAGGAAAACATCGTGAGGAAACCGGCATCTCCAAGAATCAAAAGTTCGACGACATGTGACATCTGCCAACCCGCACTTGGCCAGCGTGGTGGATTTTGGCCTGAACCCTCACAGGAGGCCTGTGTCTCAGCAGTGGGAACATATATGGGCTGATGATGATGATGATGATAATGATGTGTCACCGTAAAATTGTAATTTCTCGAAAAATTGTGATCCGTATAAACTACACAGAAATCAGACAAGCCATGAGATCGAACTTATAGCGCCCTTCTTTTCACGTCAGTATAATATAAAATATAAATGTGTATTACATAGATTATTAAAAAAAAAACAAATCACTACAAAACAAAAAAAAAAATTAAATTGCATTTAATTACTATAGCGCTCAACTCATCTATTTGAAATCAGTGCCAATCAAGCCAAGTAAGCAGTAGATATATAATTATATAGTATCTATCTATTAACTGCTACCGTAAGACTTGGCGTAAAGACAAGACAGACAGAGTTTCTTCCGACTTATAATATTCGTCGTTATTTCGCTTAATATCTTATTTTAATCATATTTTAAATTGTATAGTAAACTCAGCAATATACGACATCATTATACCAAAACATGAATAAGCTATATTTAATCTTAAACAAAATTAAAAAGCGTGACCTGTCTACGTCAATTCTTTATCAGCATACTTAACACTTGATTGTGTGCAACTTTACTATACATCCTTCCTACTATAATATTATAAACACGAAAGTTTGTAAGGATGTGTGTGTTTGTTGCTCTTTCACGCAAAAACTACTGTAGCGATTGCAGTGAAATTTAGTACGTAGACCGCTGGACAAATGGAATAACATAATATAGGCAATTTTTATCTCCATGATGCCGTGACTAAGAGAAAAAGGAATCAATTTTTTATTTAAAGATATATATTTAAAGCATATAATAGTATTGTGTTTTATATTACAACGAATAAATATTGAATATAATAGTTAGGAAAAATCCAAAAGCAAGCTCTAAAGAACCAAATTATTTAAATTGCTCTTATACATAGTATACCTGAGATAAGTATTTAATTGTTAACATTTAAACATGGTAAGAAAATGAATTGATGACATGCTTGTACTGTCACCGATCCTTTATTTAAAATGAACAAAGTTTGAATTAAATCTCTCTCTCAAAATCGAGTCTTCAGGAGTCAGTCACACGTGTTAACCTATGTGTAAGTAATGTTTGTGCAGATAAAGCTAATAAAATTGTACTCCTAAGTGGAAATAGGGTAAGGGATTTGTGGTTTAATTCTATTTGATGCACCTGAATTGGTCATGAAATTGTATTATTGTATTTTAATAAATAACCCTCATAGGAAGCCTGTGTCCCAGCAGTGGGAACTTATATGGGCTGATGATGATGATGATGATGATGATTATAATAAAACTAAATTAGTGTCCTTGAAACTTGAATACTTGTCATGGAGTCTCATAAAATTGGTTAACCGTTTGTTTTATGACTTTAGCAATAATCCATTCAACAATGTGACAGGAATTATTTTCAATATGGAAAATGATACACCATTATAAGATATCAATAGCAATTCATCCACAAGGCCGATATTTACACTCATGTACCATTCATAGATGTTAAATAGATTCATGAAATTATTAAATACTAGACCCTCGTTGTCGTTGTTTTCTGTTTTATCTTAAGAGAACATTTAATCGCGATAAAAAGTATCCTATAACCCAAGTCAGCTCATACCCTGTCTGTATGCCAAATTCCATTAAAATCCGTGCAGTAGATTCAGCGTGATTGACGGACAAACATGCAAATAAACAAGAGTTTATGGAAAACGTAGTATCAAAACATCAAAAGAAAAAAACAGAGCAATGCTATGTCGGTTTTTTCTTTTGCACCCCAATTCATAAAATAGAAGAAGATACTTCGGTCTGCCTGTCTATTTTTTCTGAACCTTGATATTTGCATTAAATATTGAGAAGATTTAAAGATCCTATTAATATTATAAATGCGAAAGTTTGTAAGGATGTGTGTATTTGTTGCTCTTTCACGCAAAAACTACTGAACCGATTGCAATGAATTTTGGTAAGTAGACAGCTGGACAACTGGAAAAACATATAGGCAACTTTTTATCCCAATATTCATACGGGATACCGACTTACGCGGGTCAAACCGTGGGGCGCAGCTAGTACCCAATAATTATATATTACAATTACATACAATTATATTAGTAGAAATGGAAAAAATGTTTTGTTTATAAACAACATTTTCATTTTTCTTTTTGACACTTTTAATTCCGAATTCTGTCGCGTGGTCAAAGAAAATTCCCAACTAGCAAGTATCATACAAGTTCCTATATATCAGATACAAACACTATAGCATTTGTTTGTATCTGATGTTTACGGATTTTTATGAAATTTGGTATACAGACAGGGAATGGGCTGACTTAGGTGATAGGATATATTATATCCCGATTAGATACTCCCTTGGGATAAAACAGGAATTTTGATATCCGAGTGGAGCCGGGACGAGCATCTAGTATGGTAATAATTAAATAATTAGCAGTATTTGGATATTCTCTTCTCTATCTTATGATCTTATTTAAATACAAGCTTCTCGCAATTTTAAATTCACTCATAAAAAAACAAACAATCTTGTATTGTGTATCATTATAATAACAAGGTGAATTACCGCCATAGCAAATTAGTTTCGATTACAAAAACTATAATAACTGCCCGGTTATTTCATTTAAACTTCTCCTTGAAGTAATATACAATTATACAATCATAGTATACAGATAATGTAAAAACGTCATCATGACATTCGTTGTATTTGATTACATAATAGTGCCCTAGCAAACACATTAACTTCATATATGCCATTCACACGCATCTAATTCACTTGAGCACACAGCATCACGATGTATAGACAAATACTAGTCTTGTTATGTGCATCAATCATAAGGGAATCTTATAGCGCACGAATATTAGCCATATTTCCTACACCATCAATCAGTCATCAAGTTGTGTTTCGGCCACTAACGCAAGAGTTGGCTAAACGTGGTCACCATGTTACCGTCCTTACTACAGATCCAGTATTCACAAACAAGAATAGACCAAAAAACCTCACAGAAATTGATGTCCATGATTTGTCGTATACAATGTGGAGGGAAAAGTTTACGTATAACCAAGAATTTGGAAAAAAGGAAACTATCTACAATCAAATCAGAACAATACTTGATATGATCGTTCCTCTGACAGAAGTGCAGTATAAATCAAAACAAGTGCAAGACCTAATTAATGATAAGAGCGTTCAGTTTGATTTACTATTGATAGAAGCTTGGACACGACAGGCTTTAATATACTCGTATATTTATAAGGCGCCTGTCATACAAGTCAGCTCTTTTGGGGCGATTTTTGATCACGATGAAACTGTGGGCTCGCCTGTACACCCATTCCTCTACCCAATACTGTGTCAACAGAGGATTTATAACCTAACATTTTGGGAGAAAATTGAAGAGCTTTACAAATATTGGTGGTTTAAAAGTTTGTGGTTTTCAAGGGAAGATGAGGAGATAAGAAAATTACGAAAATTCGTTGGAAATGATCTGCCACACTACAGAGAGCTGAGGAACAATATTGATATGGTCTTTTTAAATACTCATTCTATGCTATTGGATAATCAACCTTTGCCGCCTAATGTTATATCGATATGGGGTATTCATAAAAAGCCAGAAAACGCATTGCCGCAAGTATGTTAAAATTTTATTGTTCACTTTTTAATTGGTATTTTATGTAGTAAAACATAATAGAATCGCTCCCCAAAATTCATCGATTTCGACAACTTTGATTTATCATTTCTGCTATAATATTTATTCTATTTCAACAGTAATATCGAATTTTGTAAATTATTTGTTATATTTTAAAATCAATTTTGAGATATGTAAATAGATTAAGCCTTATTTTGATTTTAGGATCTTAAATCGTATTTAGATTCATCGAAAAACGGTGTCATTTATATAAGTTTCGGTACCAACGCGCCTTCGTCGACTTTACCATCCGAATTTATTCAGTTATTGATACGAGTATTTTCAAAGCTACCCTACGACGTATTGTGGAAATGGGAAAAGGATGAATTGCCTGGGAAATCGGGAAATATACGAATATCCAAATGGTTACCACAATCAGATCTATTGAGTGAGTATTGTGAAGAGAAATATAATATTAGTTAAATAGTATAATCTAGGAATTTTGCTTCTATGTATGTAATAGGTGTATATAATTCAGTACGTATAAGGAAAAATAACATAAAGATAAATTACTAATTTGTAAAACACTAATAAAACATAACAAAGACTTATGTATATCTCGCAAGAAATGGGTAACGATTACTGTAATTTAGTCTATATCACGTCAGACGTATAGTCTCGTCTTGGTTCCTTATAAATATGTGCATTTTGTTGGGTATCGCTATTTGTATTGAGCATTTTAAATGAATCCAGTATTCTATTCGGTATTTCAGTTCTCCAGCTTTCTACGTAACAAATTTCATTGCAATCGGTTCAGTAGTTTTTGCGTGAAAGAGCAACAAACACACACATACATACTTACAAATTTTCGCATTTATAATATTAGTAGGATATAGTAGGATTGGTAAATCAAACAACACTGCATATTATTAGTTTTTGAACTATAATATTTTATAGTGCTTTCAATTAAACATAGATGCAAATAGTTAATACAAAAGTTATTTTGCAGAACATCCAAAAATCAAGTTATTTATAACACAAGGTGGGCTACAATCTACAGATGAAGCAATAACTGCTGGAGTGCCTGTTATTGGAATACCGATGCTTGGAGACCAATGGTACAATGTAGAAAAGTATGTGCATTATAAAATTGGGAAGAGATTGGATATGGAATCAGTAAATGAACATAATCTGAAGTCAGCTATTGACACTGTTATAAGCGATGAAAGGTTTGTTTCTTATGCAATATTTTGGTATTAAAAAAAAAGTGACTGCTTTTCACCAAACATACCAAGCTACCAAATGATTAAAAATTTTTGATTTGAAGTTTGACTTGTAGGACTAATATGACTGTAGTGTGATGACATTGAAACATTTTGAGGTCATAGGAATCTTGCGAATTTGACATTGAAATTCAAGTTATTTTCCCAACGACTTGTATAACATCGTTTTCTAGACAATTTGACTATTACCGATAAAATCGTTCTTAGCGGAAATTTTGGATTATATTTTTATCAATCTGGAAATAACGTATACTTTATCAAGTCAACAAGTTTAATTTAATCTTGATAAAGCACCAAAAATATTCTGAATTGATTACTATGAAGATAACATAATGTAATATCTGAATTACCGGTTATTGGCGGCAGTACAAGTATGTCGTTTATACTACACGTGCTAGGTATGTGTCGTCATATTTTTCGTATGTAATATCGTTGTGCAATTCACAAACATCATCTGTGTATATATTTATCTTATCTTTACTACTGCTTGCGTCTTTATCAGTTGTTAATTCATTATAATTAATTACTTTATTGGTTGTTGGTACGTCTGTCTGCCATCTTAATTATCTTTAGTCTATACAGAAGAGACGGTTTGACAGAAAGATTTTACTTGTATGTTGTTAAAAATAATGTTCAGTTACTAATTATTTTTCGATAGCAAATTATATAAGGATGCAATATGATATAATACTTTATGTGGAACACCGACAATTCAAAGGTATCAAGTTGTTATACTGTGTTGAATTTATCCTTACCAATAAAATAAATGTGAAAGTGTGTTTGTATCTCTTTCACATTGCAGCAGAGCGTCCAATATCGAATATAATAATATGTTTAAAATATAATAATAACATATTCATAATCTTTCGGGTTAGAATAAAATTCAATCGCTCATTATAATATTACAGATACTTCTTTATTATATATCGTCCCCAATATCGTCTCATACCCAAAATAATGGTCTTTATATTGAGGTAATAAAAGCGTATTATACTTAAAATAGTAATTCAATTCATTCTGATAACATTTACTTTATTCGACTCGAAAGCATATATTGTTTAAAGTGTACTAGTTTTCTACCCACGGCTTCGCTCGGGCAGTAAAGTAAATGATACTGTCTCGGGATTTACACACTACCGTGCGCATAGGATCTTGGATATATAAAATGTCTATCCTTTATTGGGTCCCAAAACTCTGACCAAATTTCACCCAAATCGGGTCAGTGGATTAGGCGTAAAGATGAGACAGACGGCCAGATAGAGCTACTTTCGCATTTATACTATTAGGGATATCCCGTTTCCATACGTATTGTGTTTATTGAGACAATATTTTCTGACATATGATAGGGCATATTTTCAATTGAATGCAATTGAAACAATCATAAGCTCGGTAGCACGAAATCAAAATGCATTCAATATTTCAAATTCGGGGAGGGACATCATAAGACAACTGAGTAAAACTTTCAAACGTTTTCCTATTTCGCCCCCTTCGGAGTGGAATTTTTTGGGAATCCTTTTATGGTGCTAGTCTACACTCCCTGATGAAGCTTCATATCAAATTTCAAATTTCTATTTCATGTATCCAACACTAAAAATGACGTAGTAAATAATGCAATTTTACAATTTCGATTATTGAAATATTGTTTTTTACTAACAGCAAATTTATATCTAAAATTGCATCAATAAATTATAGCATTGACAAAGTTATTTTACTCCTTTAGAAATTGAATTTCCAAAAATCATCTTGGAAGAAAGGGATCTTTCCGCTACTCTCTCTAAGAACCCGTTAATGAACCCGAAATATGGTATATATTTCTACTTTCTACGCTCAATAGTATCGCCTGTGCGTTGTCTATCAGTCAGTAACGGTAGAACTTTTATACATTGATTGATTGATTGATAAGCTATAATTTGTGTGTGTTTTCAGTTATCGAAAGAACATCTTAAAATTGCGTAGACTATTAAAAGACCAGCCCGAGAGCGGCCTCGAGCGCGCCGTGTGGTGGACGGAGTACGTGCTGCGGCACGGAGGGGCGAAGCACCTGCGCTCCCCCGCCGCCAACATGCCCTGGACTGAGTACTATGAGATTGAATTCATATCAAAACTATTATTACTTTTAGCTGCTATTATAGTACCAATTTTAACAGTGATTTACTATGTTACTATAAAACTAGTGCCTAAATCTAAGTTAAAAGTTTCTTAGTTTACATTTGAGTTAGGTAAAATTTTATAGTTATTAATAAATGAAATATATCGTTGTTGTTCATGAGCAATTGGTTTTTTTTACCCGACTGCGTACAACCCCTACAACTCACGAATTTGCCAAATGTGTATCTAATAATAGTCGTTGGAATCATCCGAATTTTGATTGTGACAGAGGGATATTATAAACTGATAAAATGGGCCCATTTATGAAGAGAAGTGGGATACTTTGGTATTTATGTGCCTACGTAAAAGAAGGATCATCTAATTACGTTTGTCCCCGCCAGCAGCATGATACAAATTGTGTCTTATTTCGTTTTTCAGTTGCGTTTATGTTTTTATAATACAATTTCTATAAAATTGCTATAATAACTGGTTTAATTTTTAGTTTTGTAGCATTGAAATGCTTTATAAATGAGAAATTTTGAAAGAATAGAAAAAATTTGACACGGGTGGTGAGGCTAGGCGTTGCTACGGTTAGGCAAGAAACGCAGGTTCGAATCCTGCCTCGTGATCAAATTTTTTCTATTCTTTCAAAATTTCTCATAATAACTGGTTATTAATCTAATCTAGACAAAGTATGTACCTAAATAAATAACAAAAAAAAATGCCTCAATAAATAAAAGGTACAGAATTGTGTGTCATAGCATAATTAAGTAGTTACATGAATTATTTTCTAATAGCAATTACGTTCTTTTTTAATCAGATATAAATACCTTTTATTTATATAAATAATAAGATATAAATCAAGATATGAATTAAAATTCTTGTCTTGCTTTCATTACCCCTGTCATTTTATAGGAGGCAAATGTGTGAAGAGAAGTATATTGTATTAACCATATTTAAGGATCTAAAAAAAGTCATAGTCATAAATATGCGAAAAGTAACTTTCAGATTATACAATATATCCTTTTATTAATAATGTAATATGTAAAAGGTAAAAAACCAAACTGTCTGTGCATTGAAGATATTAAAAATATAATAATTGAAGGGACTTCAAAAACAGCAATAGAGCACGAATAAAAAAAATGGTGTCTGTTTTTCCGTTTGTTTGTACACGGTAATCTCCGAAATTACTAGACGGATTTTAATAAAATACAGAACAGCTCATATGAAACTCCAAGAGCCCAGCTACACTATAACATGTATAGAAATTAGGTCTTCAAAAACATTGTTCAGTCTGATGGACATTTTCTGTTGATTTATAATAATTGAAGATTTGGTACTCCAGATACGGAACTCCAGGGTCTGGTGGGCATTCACAACAAAAATAAATGTCTCGATCTAACAGTATACAGAAGACTATTCACCTACTTGTCCATATAGAAAATTGATCAATCAAACAGATGTATGTCATCTGCCCCATACTTCTCCAAGGTATACGCAATTCGCTTATATCATTCATTATTCTGTTTCTTCGCAATATCACTTACATATTTTATCACGAGTGCCTATACAATAGTATCAAATGAAATTTCCTATTAAATAGATAACGTAATGGAAAATAAACATCATACTATGTGACCTTATAATTGAGAGCACAAGTGTTTCTAACATTCGATTAAGAAACATGAACTTGTCTCAATTATCGACGATATTGTGTTTGTTAATATTCAGAATTAAGTGCGCAAGGATATTAGCTGTATTTCCGATTCCATCAATAAGCCATCAAGTGGTGTTTCGACCCTTGACACAGGAACTGGCACGCCGTGGCCACGAAGTTGTCGTCATCACCACTGATCCTATTTTCCCGAAGGGTCAAGCTCCAGAAAACCTTACAGAAATAGATGTCCATGACGCATCGTACAAACTCTGGAGGGACAGCTTCGTCCACACCGTCGAATTTGGTAAAGAACAAAATTTGTACATTGAATTAGAAATAGTGTTGAATACGTTTCCAAAAATCATTGAAATGCAGGCAGGAATGAAGGAGGTTCAAGATGTAATATATGGCTCGAAGTTTGACCTATTATTGCTGGAAGTATGTTCGCGACAAGCTCTTATTTATTCCCACATTGTGAAGGCTCCTGTGGTTCAAATAAGTTCATTTGGAATGATGATTGGGAGCGATTACATTTTGGGAACACCGTCCCATCCTATATTATATCCATCTGGGTTGCACCAACGTTTATACAGCCTCACATTTTGGGAGAAGTTACATGAATTCTATAAGCATTGGTGGATTGAAAAATCTTACAGTGATTATGAAGGTGTAGATAATGAAATGTTTAAAAGGCTTGTTGGCAATGATGCACCAGCTTTAAATGAACTGAGGAATAATGTTGATTTGATGTTGCTGAATTCACATCCCGTGTGGACAAATAATCAGCCGTGGCCTCCAAACGTTGTTTCTATTTGGGGAATATATAGGAAGCCTAGTATGGAACTACCAAAGGTAAAGAAATCCTAGTATGTATTTTAATATTATGTTTATACCATAAGATGATCTTTTCTCATTACATAAAATATTATATGTTTGTAATTGTACAAATTGATTGTATAGAAATTCAGTTTTTGACTTTAGCAACTTCGAGATTTATCTGTCTGGTAGATTTTAAAATTTGTTTTCTTTGGTGAGAAATGTAGGCAATTTTTTAATGTGACAATAAATTTAAAGCGAACGGGAGATGGAATGGAATTTTTTGTGCGCAATGCCTTTGGACAATATTTATAATATACCTAAGAACTCACAACACGAAAGTGAGTTATCTATTAAGTATCAACTTATACGATATATACTTATGATTGAGTAAAAGTAAATTCGTTATTTAATATAAAGTTAAAGAGTTTGTTTTATATTTGAATGCGCTAATCTCAGGATATGTATGTGATCTCTATAGACTGTATAGTATATATGTATATAAAGCACGAGTGAAGATGGGGTTAACCACTAGTTATAAAAAAGTGCATTATAGTTTTACTTTCGTAATGAATATTTAAATTCATTTTGGAAAATTTTAATTGTCCGTATAAACTCTGAATAATAATTTCCCTTATTTTCCTTCACCTTCTTGTTTACGACATCAATAAACGGAATTATTTATGTCGCAAACGTTTTCCTGTAAACATTGTAACGCAATAGCTTCAGGCAAGATTTTCTGCTTAAATAATTATCTCTGGATGAATTTGTGAATTATGCTTATTACAGGATATCAAATCTTATTTAGATTCTTCGAAAAATGGTGTTATATACTTCAGCCTGGGTACAAATGTCTTCTCTTCTCTATTACGGCCAGAAATAATACAAATGTTCATCGATACATTTTCCAAATTAAACCACGATGTGCTCTGGAAATGGGAGACAGATGTTATGCAAGGAAAATCGGAGAACATCAAACTTTTCAAATGGTTACCACAATCCGACGTACTGAGTAATGTTTTATGATGTTATATTCTATTTATTGATATTTCATGAGTGTCAAAAATCTTCAATTAACTGGGTACTGATAATGACATAGTTCTGGCAAGTATTTCCTTAGCGCATGTTAGAGAAGTTATAAAATCCGATTTGTGTTTTTCATTGTTTTTCTTTGCTAATAAAATAGTCACGGGTATGCAAACAAAAATTATATTTATATAATGTGACCAGGTATCACTTGCATGTTCTCTACAATGAATATAAACAGTCCTTTTCAAGATGATTTTGATTTAAGCTGTGTTTTCTCGATTGCTTATCAATTATATAAAAATAAATTCATATTTCCCTAGGTTACGCCAACACGCACGAACGGCTGGACCGATTTCAAAAATTCTTTTACCATTAAAAAGCTGCCAAAACACTGAGTGACATAGGAATATACATAGACATATCACGAGAAAAACCGGGGTGAACAGCTAGTTATTATTAAAACAACACTCAGCATCGGAATATCTAAGCCAATTTTGTTGAAGTTATACACAAAGACATTTAAGACTCCATCGCTGAGATCATAATCTTGAAGTTGACGCAAATTGCAAAAGAAATATAATATAAATTTCCAAAATCGACATTAACTTAATTACAAAAGAGTTGAGATTAGCTTAGCAAAGAATTAAGCTTCATAACAAAACATTTCAGAGCATCCAAAAATCAAAGCATTTATAACACAAGGTGGACTTCAATCAACAGATGAAGCTATTGCTGCAGGCGTGCCCCTTATTGGAATACCGATGCTTGGAGACCAGTGGTACAATGTCGAGAAATATGTATACCATAGAATTGGGTTGAGACTTGATTTGCCGACTTTAACTAAAGAAAAATTGAGATCAGCGATAGATAAAGTGATACTTGACCCAAGGTAAGTTTTAACAGTACAATGTTTATATCTTCTGATTATTAATAGCCTTAATTGCTATTTTTAGTTATTAAAAATATATAAGGAATAGCAAAATTCTGAGGTCTGATTCGAACCTTCATCTTTCGTCATACCATTTTGGTATCATGGGTGACCGAGTTTAAGGTGTCGCGTCGGTATGGGGAAAGACGCTGGTTCGAATCTCGCCTTATGATCGTTTTTTTTCTGGTCTGGATTTTTTATTGAGTTATAGGTTTTTATTTCATACAATTGAGTAACTCATTGTTTTTATGTTGTATTTGGAAGGAATCATTATGATTATACGTAATATAAATAATATACATATTTCCAGCTTCAAGCAAAACATAGCAAAGTTGCGAACTATTATGAACGATGATTCAAAAACCGGGCTGGAGCGCGCCGTGTGGTGGACGGAGTACGTGCTGCGGCACGGAGGGGCGAAGCACCTGCGGTCCCCCGCCGC
>NC_052126.1:4414737-4417652 GCF_012273895.1 Zerene cesonia
ATTTATTAATTATATCTCATATAAAACTTTTTTTTTATCAAATAAGATTTCTTTAATATTTGATGTCATAAATATATATTTTATGAAGGTCCTTTAGTCTCCGATGGGGCAAAGTATTCAACATTCGTTTTCCTTCACCAACTCCAGACAGCTTCTGATCTATTTTTAGATGAAAACTTCACAGTACACTTTTTGATGAATTTCGTTGCTTTTGATGAAGGTTTTATAGCATAACTAGCTGGGTCTCGCGGTTTCTCCCGCGTAAGTCCGTATCCCGTAAGAATATCGGGATAAAAATTATTCCAGTTGTACACACGTACCAAATTTCATTGCAATCGGTTCAGTAGTTTTTGTGTGAAACAGTAACAAACACAAACACATCCTTACAAACTTTCGTATTTATAATAATAGTAGGAAGGATAGGATATTAGTAGGTTGAGCCTTTGAGATATGCCTAATATTAGCGTTACGAACATGCAAAAATACAAAAGTTTTATCTTTATTATATTAGTATAGCCTAGCTGTGCCCCGCGGTTTCATCCAAGTCGTATTTGTACGGTGTTAGCCTGTTAGCCTTCCTTCGTATTTATGGTGTTGTCCTTGTGATGAGCGTGTTCAAACGGACAAACAAACAATTTCTTTAGGTCTATATCACGAAGAGCATAGATTATAATATAAGCAGTATATATAGAATTAATCAGGATAAATGTAGTGACAAATAATATGTACCAGTATCAGTTAGATAATGATTGAATTTTAATATTATTTATACTAATATTACAGAGGAGAATAATTTATATTTTTGTTTGTTTGTTTGATTGTAACGGATAAATACAAACTACTGGAACGATTAAAAAAAACATTACAAAGCTGCAAATTCACTGACTGACATAGACTGACCTGACTGATGACTGACCCAGGGCGAACTGCTAGTCAGCTATAAAATAACAAACGATAGTTTAATTTGTATAGTGAATAGAAATTTTACTTTTTTTATATAATATACAGAAAAAGCTGAAGTTAAACGCGAGGTACAGATATATAAAGACTCCGCTAAGAAAAATCACTACCCGTTCTAAGAAAAACATTTTCCACATCTGGTTTATAAATCCAAATAAATGAATATTCACACTGATTAGTTTTTCCCCACAGCATATTATAGTTGAATATAAGAATAACAATACGCGACATGATTAAATCGTTTTAAAGAAAGTGTTTTATTATGCAGGAAATAAATAAACGCCCTTCGGAATCACGTGTATTTTAATTTTGGTCGTTTAGTTAAGTTTTATGTTTAGTCGGTCTGGAAGCGAAAACAAGACTTCATTAAGGGGACTGTATGAGTTAAATGCATGTTTTATGATGCCACATAATGTGCTTGCTGCACGCCCCGGGTAGCCATTTATCGTTATTGAAGTGATATTAACTATCCTATCCGTTAAGTTTAAGCCCATAAATACCTACTAGGCCCAACCCGCTCGGATGACGGCAGCTGGAGGACAAGGACAAATAAGCAGTTAGAAGAACTTTTTGCTGAACTAAACATCTTAGGCGAGGTCAAAGTGCATAGGCTGCGATGGTTGGGCCACGTTCTGCGTATGGGAGACGATCGAGCTGCCAAGCGGGTTTACTTGGAGCCGCCGGCCGGTTTTACGCCCCAAGTATCTTCCATGTAACTAACGATCATTCCGTGCCGGGATAAGTGGCGTCTCTTGTTGTCGGAGGCCAAGACCCACTTTAGGATCACCGTGCTAGATAAATAAGTAAGCAAGTAAGTATCCGTTAAGTTGGATCAAACGGCACGTGGTGTGAAAATTTATTTATATTATAAAATTTATTATTTCATTAAAATACACATGAACACGACTCACTGCGTTTATAGATAGAATAAAACATGTGTAATTTCACGCACATAGATATAATGCAATATCGTATTAGGTATATACATATTTTTTTCTTTTATTTTTCATTTCGTTTTTCTTTATTTAGGACCAAAACAGTTATACATTAAAATGGACAAAGGACTTAAACAATTAAATTCATAAATGTATAACCCAGGTCATTCTCAGCATATAAAACTACACATACAATGAAATTTAGAATACACAATATCTATAAGGAAAATAAAATTTCACGCACCTTTGAATTATATCTTATAATGTATTATCGTATCAGATATTGTATTCAGTTACATTGAAATATACAATTCACAATATCTATAAGGAAAATTATATTTAATTAGATTAGAGATAAACAAGCAGATGTTGTATGTCGTTCGCTTTATTCTAATCTCCCTTTATTAAACGTATCTTATCTGTGTCATAATGAAATACAATTTTACAGGCGATATAATATTGATGAGGAATACTAATAAAGTCCAATGGTGGCTCAGTGGTGACGACCTCGGACTTCAAAATTGATAAGTCGGGGTTCGAGACCCAGCGAGCGTGAAGTAAATGATTTTTAAATTTATCTGCACATGTAGATAACATCACCATAACTACTCGAAACGGTGCAGGAAAACATCGTGAGGAAACCGGCATGTCCGAGAATTAAAAATTTGACGACATGTGACATCTGTCAACCGCACTTGGCCAGCGTGGTGGATTATGGCCTGAACCCTCTTAGGATTCCTGTGTTCCAGCAGTGGGAACATATATGGGCTGATGGTGCTGATTATATAAACTATATTATATTGATCTGTAGTATGTTGACTAGATTACGATGAAAAAGTATAGTTTAAAATATGATAGTCACATAGATTCGAATTAATGAAATGAAAAATGCTTTATTGTACACCATAAATAATATAATTACAAAATACAGATGTTTTATAACAATTATAACCTCAGAATATGACGATTCAAAAGTGCTTGTATAGGAAGTCTAGTTGAATGACTAAATGTTTGAGTTTG
>NC_052126.1:4417726-4418788 GCF_012273895.1 Zerene cesonia
ACTTCGGATTTCCATATCCATTTTCTTCATCCTCACTTTCTTCCTCTGGAGTGAAGAAGGAGGAGCAATTGGATATATTTTTAAGGCAATTTTCACAGCTCTATTTCAGGTTTCTTGTTTGAAGCCCGTAAAGTGCTTAGTTGCTTATTACTCAGTTTAGCACATTCTGGGGTAGCATGAACAATCTTAGAGCGTCTACTACATTCCAACCCAGGAAGCTTCCTAGTTACATTTTTCAAACATGTACTACATTTTTTCACAACCATATTTAAGGCTGTGTTTTTATCTTAATATTTCGATTTTATGACCTGTAATGACTACTATTTTGACATCAGTGTGGAGTAAGTAGTAACTCACCGCTTCTATTTCAATTAATCTTTGGTCGATAAACGCTGGATGCGTCACTATGATGCTTCGGCGTAACGCGTAACGGTAAGGTCGATTGCAGACCTTTCGCCTCTACATATGGATTGCCGACTTTTTGGGAAGGGATTAAGAAAGGATTGGCGATAGGAATATTGGAAAGGACTGGGAAGGATAAGGTAAAGCATATAGGCCTCTGGCTCCCCCACTCACCAAACGAAACACAACAGAATACTATTTCACGCCGGTCTTCTGTGGGGGCTTGGTTGGCTTGGCCCGGTGCGAGCTGGTCCAATTCGAGCCGAAGCGTGCTCGGTTATGATTATTATTTGAAATATTATTATTTTGTATGCCGAGATTAGGCCAGTTATCTAATATGACACTGAGACATCGATTAATTTTATCTTGAAATGAAATAAGTGGGAAGCCCACAATTTTGTATAGATTATCGTAAAATATAAGATATATTTAACAAATTCTTAAAGATAAATGGAAAAAGGAAGTATAAAATTCACCATGATGTTGCAATAATACAATCAGAGTATTTTACAATAATGACTAGATCAAAAGTAATTTAAAAGACAACATCACAACCAAAAGCCAATCAGTATTAAAACGATCACAGTGATAATGTGTAGACTAGTCATATGTTTTCTAGTATTATCGTTTGGTAATACAATAAATTCTGCAAGAATTTTA
>NC_052126.1:4419788-4421016 GCF_012273895.1 Zerene cesonia
GAAAATGTTCCAGCAAACTTGACAGAAATAGACTTACACGATGTTTCCTATGAAACCTGGAAAAAGAGTTTTATTAATTACAAAGTACAATTTGGTAAACCAAGCAGCATTTTCAATCAAGCAAAAGCATTAAAAGACATATTGGTTGAGCTTACAAAGGAACAGGTGAATACTAAAGAAATACAAGAGCTGATCAACAATGGGAAAAATAAATTTGATTTATTACTGATAGAAGCACTTGTAAGGCCATATAGAATGCTTTCCCATATATTCGAAGCACCTGTTATTGAAATAAGTTCGTTTGGAGTGGTTAGTGATAGCGAAAAAATTGTCGGTGCCCCGTCTCATCTCTTTTTATACCCATCAGGAATGAGTGAAAGACACTTTAACTTGACGTTTTGGGAAAAGATCTACGCGTTATACAAATATGTGTGGATAAATATTGCATGGTCTACAAATGCAGATGAGGAACTGTCGATATTTCGAAAATGGCTAGGTAACGATATACCTGGTTATGAGGAATTGAACAAAAATACTGAAATGCTATTTTTGAATATGCATCCGGTTTGGAGTCGCAATCAACCTTTTCCACCAAATGTTATTTCAGTTTGGGGAATTCATAAAATGCCAGAGAAGCCACTTCCAAAGGTCAGTTCAATAATTTTGTAATGCACTTACTAATTATCAAATTAAATCAAAACTCTTTACGAATAACGATTCTTGCCTCAAGTTAAAGGGTACTATTGTGAATCAAATCACACATCAAACACGGTTACAAAAATTGCCAAAAAAGAACATATTGACAAGGGCAACAATTAAAATAAATGCTGTAATATAAAATAAAAATGCATATAGAATGATTTCAGGAAATAGAAGATTATTTGAATTCGTCCAAGAATGGCGTAATATACGTAAGTTTTGGGACTAACGTTCCCTCTTCCGTGCTTCCACCTACAACAGTTGAAACGCTAATGAGAGTATTTTCCAAATTACCTTACGATGTGCTGTTGAAATGGGATGACAAAAATCTTCCAGGAATCAGTAATAATATAAAAGTATCTACGTGGCTCCCACAATCAGATCTATTGAGTAAGACATCAATTACATTTTATTTTACATTACCTTATTGACAAATACCAAAAGACATAAAGACAAACTAGGATTTCAACAATTCTTTAATTTATTTCTAATACTGTATCAATCGTTTTTGATAACTGGACAGAAGGAA
>NC_052126.1:4422016-4464873 GCF_012273895.1 Zerene cesonia
ACATAATTTAGTTGGTATTTATTTTACTATATTCAAATCCTAAGTCTCCTTTATATATTTGAAATTAATATTAAATTTAATTTATATGTATATATATATAGAATGTTGTACGTATTTGTGTATGTGTATATGTAAATATTATATTATGTATATGTTGTACGTTGTTTTCCTATTTTGTTTCTCGACCCGCCAGCACTCTATTAATGCTTGTTACCTTTTACCCGGGTTGCCTGGAAGAGATCACTTCTGAGTGATAAGGCCGCCCAACAAATTGTACTCTTTCTTTTGTACTTGTTACTAATATATATATATTCAAGTTCACTGTACAATTATTTGTTAAATAGTAATAAATAAAAATAAAATAAATATTGTAATAATTATTTTGTAAATCTTCGAAATTAGAAATTTATAATAAAAATTGTTATTTCTTATATTTTGTAATTCACATTTAAAAATTGTGGAAAATACAAACACTAAACCACAGAATAATAAGTAAAAACGTATTCTTTATTATTCCAGCTATAAAGATAATATTATGAGACTTCGTTCTATTATGAGAGACCAGCCCGAGAGCGCCCTGGAGCGCGCCGTGTGGTGGACGGAGTACGTGCTGCGGCACGGAGGGGCGAAGCACCTGCGGTCCCCCGCTGCCAACATGTCCTGGACTGAGTACTATGAGATTGAATTTGTATTTAAGTTACTTTGTTTAGTCATTGCGATCCTGTTTACAATTCTATTAAGCTTATATCTTCTTTATGTTTATGTGTTTCGGCAAAATCCCAAAGTGAAAAATAAGACATCGTAAATATTAGAATGTAGAAAAATAATATGTGTAGAAAAATAAAAATATATAGTTAATTTTAAAAATAAGTGTTATTTGTTTTCGCTTCTTTTTCACCTTGTTACCTATGTAAATATAAAAAATATTGCGTAACGTGATTATAACTGAACTTACTTGATTTTTACCATAATTTCATGGGCTTATCTTATTAGTTTTGTTAGACAATATCCGAACTAAGTATACAAATCATGAATGATATAGAATAATGAAATAAGCTAAAGAACAGTTTTATTTCTTGCATTGACTGTATACTTTTATTTTGGATGAAACTAGCTTCTAGAATTTTCCGGAATTATCTCTGGAATAGATACAGTTTTACGTGTCACCGTCTATATATCTGAGCATGTGTAACATCACTACTGCTTTAAACGGTGAAGGAAAACATCGTGAGATAACCGGCATGTCTAAGAATCAAAAGTTCGACGACATGTGACATCTGCCAACCCGCACTTGGCCAGTGTGCTGGATTATGGCCTAAACCCTCACAGGAGGCCTGTGTCTCAGAAGTGGGAACATATATGATCTGATGATGATGATGATGATGATGTGTCACCGTAAAATTGTAATTTCTCGAAAAATTGTGATCCGTAGAAACTACACAGAAATCAGACAAGCCATGACATCGAACTTATAACGTCCTTCTTTTCGCGTCAGTATAACATAAAATATAAATGTGTATAATATAGATTTAAAAAATAAAAACAAATGACTGAATTCCACAAAAAATTTTGTATATAATTATTATAGCGCTCAACTCATCGATTTGAAATCAGTGCCAATCAAGCCAAGGCAGTAGATAATTATATAGTAAGGATAGTATCTATCTATTAACTGCTACCGTAAGACTTGGCGTAAAGACAAGACAGACAGACAGATTTTCTTCAGACTTATAATATTCGTCGTTATTTCTCTTAATCATATCATATTTTAAATTGTTTATTAAACTCAGCAATATACGAACTCATTATACCAAAGCATGAATTATCTATATTTAATCTTAAACAAAATTAAAAAGCGTGACCTGTCGACGTCAATTCTTTATCAACTTTATTTACATCCATCCTACTTCCTACTATTATTATTATCCTACTAATCCTACTAATATTATAAATGCGAAAGTTTGTAAGGATGTGTTTGTTGCTCTTTCATGCAAAAACTGCTGAACTGATTGCAATGAAATTTGGTACGTAGACAGCTGGATAACTGGAATAACACACAGGCAACTTTTTATCCCGATACTCCTACGGGATACGGACTTACGCGGGAGAAACCGCGGTGAACCAACGAACTGTCTTCTGTGGGGTCTGGTATTTACCTGATGCGAGCAGGCCCAATTCGTGCTGACGCGCGCTCAACTACCGCATAAGGAACATAATGAATTAAAAGATTATATAATAGATTTTCCAAAGAAGTTTTATTTCAGCATATAAGTTTCATTTGTGAACTTTATTTTTCAATTTGCTTAATTATTGATCATCACGGACTTCAAGAAATGTTTCACGAAAAAAAAAACAATATGATAAGAGGAACAACCCAATTGCTTCAACGGTGCGTAGATTATTATTTCAATTTGTTACGCTCCCGTGTAAATAAACGTATGAACTCATATCCTTTGAAGAAATCGATTTCTTCGCTTGCACTATGCACGCGCGTATAAATTATTTAAACCCACTTCAGAATACAGAAATACAGCAACAAGAATTTGCGCACACCAAGTTAATACTCATTTTTATTTCACTTCGCGTATCTCAAGCCCCAGCTATCGTTAAGCAAGGATTCCGTAAATCGTCGCGAGTCTCCGAGTAGAATAATCGTATTTTCGCTTCATTTGCTCGCCGGCGCCGTAATTTGCTATCACGGCCAGACCTGACACGGTGTTTTGAACAAGCCCGATTTTCCAAGCGAACTAGTTGACATCTATTAGCTGTGGATTATATTCTGGCTTAAATACTTTTCCAGTTTTACCCTAGCCAGTTCATTCCTTCATTCTTATGGTCAATGCTTTCGCTATTAGAAATTCGGTTATTCCTTGCAATGTATGTAGGCGGTGGTCATTGCTTACCAGGCGGACCACTACCTAAACTCAGCTCGAAGTCGAGGACAAACTATTGCCTTCATAAGAGAGCAAACCAGATAATACCACATGTAGCATATAAAACAGATTTCATTGTTTTTCTCGCTTAGATATTAACAACACTTAGGTTGACTAGTACTAGGAATGTAAACTATACTGGGAGGTATCGCGACAAAGCATCCATTCGAGAAATCTGCATTGTAAAATGGATAAATTAATCTCTCTAATCTAGATATATAAAAATGATTACCTAGTTCCCTTGGTCATAGCATCACAAGTGAACTGCTGGATTATAATATGTTTCGTTTGTTAGTATCAATAGAAATATGTTATAGAAGAAAGTTCGAGAAAATATTGAAATGTGTTTGAAAGTTTACTCAATGACAGGATAACGTCTCTATTAAAAACGGTTCGCGGTTCAAACGGTTTGCTAGTCCGATATACATGAAGTGTACCATCGCAATACGTGAAGCGCATTATAAAATACACATGAAGACGACTCACTGCGTTTATAGATAGAATCATACATGTGTAATTTCACGCACCTAGATATAATGCAATATCGTATTAGGTATATACATATTTTTCTCTTTTATTTTTCATTTTGTTTTTCTTTATTTGGGACCAAAACAGTTTTACATTAAAATGAACAAAGGACTTAAACAATTAAATTCATAAATGTACAACCCAGGTCATTATCCACATATAAAACTACACATACAATAAAATTTAGAATACACAATATCTATAAGGAAAATGAAATTTCACGCACCTTTGAATTATATCTTATAATGTTTTATCGTATCTATAAGGAAAATTATATTTAATTAGATTAGAGATAAACAAGCAGATGTTGTATGTCGTTCGCTTTATTCTAATCTCCCTTTATTAAACGTATCTTATCTGTATCATAATGAAAAAATATGGCAATAAGATATTATAAAGACAATTTTACAGGCGATATAATATTGAAGAGGAATACTAATAAAATGCAATGGTGGGCCAGTGGTGACTTCTTCGCTCGGACTTCAATTCGATAAGTCGAGGTTCGAGACCCAGCGAGCGTGAAGGAAATAAATGATTTTTCAATTTATCTGCACGTGTGGATAACATCACCACTACTCGAATCGGTGCAGGAAAACGTCGTGAGGTAACCGGCATGTCCGAGAATTAAAAATTTGACGACATGTGACATCTGTCAACCGCACTTGGCCAGCGTGGTGGATTATGGCCTGAACCCTCTTAGAATTCCTGTGTTCCAGCAGTGGAAACATATATGGGCTGATGGTGCTGATTATATAAAATATATTATATTGGTCTGTAGTATGATGACTAGATTACGATGAAAAAGTATAGTTTAAAATATGATAGTCACATAGATATGAATTAATGAAATGAAAAATGCTTTACTGTACACCATAAATTATATAATTACAAAATACAGAAGTTAATTTAAAATTTACACAGGATGATCTTATCGCTATAAGCGATCTCGCACAATATTTGTAATTTAGAGTACAAATTGTGTATTAATAAGTAGATTATGATTTTCAAATGTAAGTCGCAGTAATACAATAAATTATTAATAACCTATTATCATAACGGCGTGAATATAATTTACCGTTCACTATATTCAGTTACTATACGATTCAACTACGAATAGGAATGTCAATGACCTTGATGTGTCAATTTCGTCACATATGTCATTTGAAAACTATAGATATACATAGAAATTCCATTTGAATGTATGTAGTAATGGTTAAGTTTGGCTGAGTTTTGTATCAAATTTAAATACTAACTTTATTTAATTCGTTTGTAATAATAGGTACCTATGTCGTCACAACATGGCGCAGAATCAGTCCTATTCTTATATGAATATCATAGTACATTTTGTTATTTCCTCAAATTCAAAACAAAACTAACACATAGAAAATCACACGTGCATGGTAAAGAAATATGCACTCACATTCGAAAAAACACCAACTACTTCCATCCAAGTCGGCCACAGAAAGATACGCCTCAAAGTACCTTTACCGGTGTACCTCCGAAACGGTTTACGCAATACACTGAAACTAAATACAATTTCGGATAAACCCCGAAGAAAATTAAGTTCCACACCGATGGCTCTAAAAGCGCTTTCACTCACAATGGCTTGTGAAGCTAAGTGTGTGCGTATGAAAAATTACTTTTTCCCATGATTTAATAATAATCTATAATCTGACACGTGAATTGGTGCTGTAAATTCGTGATAAAAGAAAAAATAGCAACTGCAGAGTTTCTTGCCGACTCTTCTCTGTAGAAACTGCCTTCCGAACCGGTGGTAAATGTTATAACCTCAGAATATGACACTTCAAAAGTACTTCTGTAGTAGGTCTAGTTGAATGACTAAATGTTTGAGTTTGAGTTTTGAGTTTGATAGAGAACATTTGTTAACTCATATATTTGGAGTTGGCTCCACTTACTGCTCTAATTTATACACGGAGACCCGTATCCTTTCCTTATCCTATCCCTTCCTTTGTTCTCTTAAGCGTGGTCCAATGAAATAAGGAGTGAGGGCCTGGTGACCTAAAAGAACACAGGTTATCCAGTTACCAAGTTTAGGTACCAGTCTCACACTTAATTTATTGTAGAAGTCAAATGTACTTATTTACTTTTCTATTGTAAATGTAAGTTATGTGAAATTAAACTCATTCTTTTTCTTTATCTAGTGTCATTCTAAAATTGGCTCTGTGTGTTGGTTGGCGATGAATTTTTATAGGGGTTATGACGTTGCAAACTTTATGCCTGTACAAATGTTGATGGGCGATGGTAGCGTTTACCATTAGGCGATCCACCAACTGCTTTACCGACGACAACATAAAAGTACCTTTGATATAATTACATACGACCTTTTATATCTCCTTCATATTTTTTTCTACGAAGAAGGTCACCAGCGTGCCTGAGGTGGAGCAAGTCCAATTTCTATAATGTGATCAAATAATAACAATTCCCTATCAATCACAAAATCAATCACGCCAATCGGTTGAAAAACCATCGAGTTGACACTGATAGGAATTTAATTCTGAAGAGTAATCATAGTACTACAGCTACTTTTCTCAAAAGAGTTTCTCCTTCGATTATATCACTCATAATTTTAAATTATGTAGGTATATTTTTCGGACTAAGAACTAACTTAACAAAAACCAACATAATTTATTATAAAGCTTCATGCTCAAAATTCTCAGAATCCTGCTTTGATCTGAGTGAAGATCCGCAGGGATAATCTTATGAGAGGTAAAGATAGCATAAATAGACAGTACATATGAATATGTTGGTATTTTTAGAACGAAGTTCATAATACTATTACTGTACATATAAATCAACATTTCCCAGCAACTCCGTGCGCATATTTATTAAAAAATTCAATTTCATGCCCCAAATATGGCTTCATTTAATGTTATACTAACAATTTATCATACTCTAAGCTATATATTATATGGTAGAGTTTATTCGAGTATCTGTTAAATAATATTCTCATTCAAGCCAACGAATTAAAAACTAATTGATAATTCTTTAAAGACCAGAAAAAAATCCATCATTTGGTGATTCGAATCCACGTCCTGCGTCTGTGGCAACAATTGACATTTCGGCAACTTATGATTAGGATGAAGAAATTCGATTGCTGAGGTAGGCTTCGAATCTATAGCAATCGAATTTCTTCGAGTCTTTGCGTTTCATGTACCTAAGGTTCTACTTCCCTGTCTATTATTTATTCGTTTTATAATTTTATTGCTCTAAAAACGAAAACCTAAATCAGTTCAGCTGCTCTTGAGATACATTCTTCGGTCTCGATAACATGTATTCTCGGTCTACTTAACATGTATTTCGTAAGCATTAAAACAGAAACTACCCGCAAATGAAAGCGGTAAAACATCATAAATGCTAGGAAGTAGTAAAATCTAAAATTCTCAGTACAATGTCCTGCGGGAATGAAACTAAATCTCGATACAGTCGGGCATTGAAGACCGATTACTTGCTTATTCCTGGAGATAAACTCAGCTAAATTGAATTTGGGAGTTAATCCATGTGTTACTAGAGAATTATTCTAAGGAAAAAAAGGTTATTGCAGAAATAAAACGTGTTACTGAATTAAGTCTTTGTATACTAATAATGTCTTTTTAACTTTTAGAATGTTATACAACATTTTAAATTCTAGAATGCTACGAAAATTTCTTAATTATCGTGCCGGTTAGAATCTAAATTTGAATAAATATTTTCCTCAAGTTTGCTTAAAGCCATGCAGAACTCAAATAAACCGTTGAAATTATGTTGGCTTCAAAATAGTGTCCAACTTCTACGTAAATTTAAAAATAACTCAGACGCGAAAGTTGAAACTTACTCAGAATTCAGCCAGTGTTATCTTAGTAATGCCCAATAAAAAGTATTTTACGAAGTCGACTTCAGGGGAGATAAGGTAACGAGGCACTTGTGACGTCACGCGAAACTTTCCCCTGAACATAGCATTATACATATTTCATTTTAAAACCGTACGCCTGGTAAATTGAAATCCAGACGAATCTCATTAAACTACTGCCTCAGTTTTATATCAAAGCCATAACTTCCTTCTGCACATAATTTAGAGGTTCTATTTAAACAAGCGAACAAACAACCTCCCTGACGCATCTAATTATTAATCTAAGAGACCGTATAAGGTCGCCCTTTATCGACCTGACGACATTGAGACATTGTAAGTAATTATATTAATTAACGCTTATGATAGCTTGCCTATAGAAATTTTTCATGGTTATTTTATAAATTACCCACTCTAATGATGACTAAATAAGTTTGGATTTAAACAAAGAGAATAAACCTCTTTGTAGGCTTGTCTAAAAATCATAGAAATTGATTTACCCATAAACTGAAGTTGTTAACAAAAACATATACATCCGTAATCATCATAAATAATTCACAATCGGAACCAGGATCGAAATTAGCATTGGAAGTTTCATATATGGTGAAATTTCTTTGACAATATCTATGAAACGCATAAAGTCGTGCTCGCGGAGCGAAGTTTGTCAATACATATTTGTTTTGGGTTTTTTAAAGCGTATGGTATGGTCGTGATATTAAAAATATAACTCTTGTGGTTCACTAGAATTTACGTTGTTTTTCATTCAAAAGCGGACGTGTTCTATTAAATAATACATAAGTAAGTGAAGTTCCCTACTGGGGTATGGGGCAGATGATGTACATCTGTTTCACTTATCCATTTTCTTAACGGATAAGTAGGTGATCAGTCTTCCGTGAATTGCACCCAGGATCCCTCGGTTCTACGTTCACGCATTAGCCACTGTACCAAGGAGGCGGTCGAAAACAATGCATAGCTGGTAGAATAAAAGAAAAACTTATAATTACTTATTAGCTAAATGAGAGACTTTATTGGCATTATCCATAAAACATTCATAACCTAGTTATTATTTGTTGCCCGCAGCTTCGCCCGCGTGGTAAAAATAAATTTTAAAGTTACATACATTCATCCATACATTACGTCTACTAGTAGTAGACGTAATGTAGTCATTACGCTCAATTTATCACAATTATATCTTAGCCGATACCTATATTATAATGGTGATCTGCATGCCAAATCGGCCCAGAAGCTTGCGTTGGCTTTGCGTTGATAGATTAGTCAGTTAGTCACCTTTGAGTTTTACATATTACTAGCTGCGCCCCGCGGTTTCACCCGCGTAAGTCCGTATCCCGTAGTAATATCGGGATAAAAATTGCCTATATGTTATTCCAGTAGTCCAGCTGTCTACGTACCAGATTTTATTGCAATCGGTTCAGTAGTTTTTGCGTGAAAGAGCAACAAACACACACATATCCTTACAAAGTTTCGCACTTATAATATTAAGTGAAAATGTTTGAAAAATTAAGATATTTTATTAATATTCGAAGTATTATTAAAGCATGAAAATGTAAAACAAAACTTAAATACTATTGTCATACAATACAAAAGCAAATATTCTAGGATTTTTTTTACACCTCCAACCTATCTCTCAATGAATTTAGATGTGATTTTTATTGTGGGTATTATGTAATACTCACTTAAATTACATATACATTCTGTTTCAATGACATAAGTCTTTACTGACGACGTCGCAGGCAACAGTTAATTCATGGAATGATCACAATGTGTTTTCATTGGGACCATTCTATACCCTCTAGAGATTTGCGTATTACATTATACGTATCAAAGGAACGATAACTACCACAAATTCCACTTTGTTAAGAGATTTCCCATGTAATTCCCATCTGTTTCGTTGATCGATTTTCTTTATGGTCTAGTTGGTGACTAATCTTGTATGAGGACACTATTATAAGTCCGCATGTGAGATCAAATCTTAATAAAAACTTTGTGTTTATTATTATTAGGCATGTGGCTTTTGAGTTTGTATGAAAAATGTTATGAAATTCACACAAAGGAATGTATTTGAAATCCAATGTATAATTTAATATGTGAATTCGAAACAACTGCACTTTCTTGTCCTCAATTATTAAAAATTAAAATTACGCGGTTTATTAAAAGTGTTAAAACATATAGGGACTTCAATAAGAAATTTTTAAAGAAAAGAATTAATAAGGTAACCTCTGACTTTAGGAAAAGGCTTTGCCACGATTCGATTTTTTCTCTATTCTTTAAAAAAATCTTTTAATATATAAAGCATTTTAATGCTATAAAACTAAACATTAAATACCGACTTAGATTACATTTTTTTACCTCGCTATCCTATCCGTATTTTTATTTGTCGGCATTTTTCAATTGACAATAATAAATTTGTCTATTCAGAGTCCATTAGTTAATTTTATAGTAAAAAAAAACAAATCAAGAAACTTTCGTAGAAGGAAATGCATTAAATTAATGAATCTCCATCGGGAACACAGGGATTTCAAAATATTACGGTTTTGTTTATTTAATTCGCGTTATTCCTTCAGTGAGGAACCACTTGACCATTTTGCATGATATTTGCTTCGAAGTTGTTTGAGACCCAAGAACGGATATAGGACAGTATTATCCTGGAAATCTCCCAAAAATTATACGGAATATCCCTGGAATATCTATTATATACACAAACTGTCTGTGATAAACGCAACGTACACCTGCGCCCAGGGATTTCAAAATCAATACCTTGTTAAAAAGGATGAATCATAGCTGTAATGCCTCGCCCATTGTTATGGTAATCTTGTAGCTCTTATTATTGCCAATTATTTATTCGAAAATCCAATACATGTTTTACGGCAAAAATTTCGTCACGTTATATTTACGTAATAACGATTTCATTATTTTGTTGTGGTATATATAATGTTTTAGATAGATAGATAGATAGATAGATAGATAGATAGATAGATAGATAGATAGATAGGTAGATAGATAGATAACTGTTTATTTGCACCAATACAAAAGGACAAATACAAAAAGGACACAAACACACGACACAATTACGTACAAATAGGCGGCCTTATCGCTAAGGTAGCGATCTCTTCCAGGCAACCATAGATCGAGGATTAAAGTATACGACTAATAAGAGGTTGATGGTGCACAACACCAGAAATGTTTTACTCTCTCTTCTCTTCTCATAACTTCGCATGGACGTTGAAATCGGTCGAGTGTGAGTCATAGCTGACGGTTCCATACAAATATGGTAAAGAGAAACGGCAAACAGGTGGTCTCCATCCTTAACCACTAGCATTTCAATTTAGTAATCTGCTTAACCTCGATACTGTCTATTGGGGTTCATGAGATACCAATTAGGAAAATATGAGCCTGATGGCAGAATAGTATAGGACCCCGTTTTTTTCTTTTGGTTGCATAATGCTGTAAAACTATCAGGTATTTAAAAAAATAATTTCCTTCTAACTCCTTTCATTCTAACCTTAACGCTGTACATACCAAATTGTACAGCCGATGAGTTTATTTCGAATGCATTGAATTCTTTAATTTAAAATATATAATAAACTTGCGCCCCGCGGTTTCACCCACGTAAGTCCGTATCCTGTAGGAATATCGGGATAAAAAGATCTCTGTATGTTATTTCACTTGGCCAGCTGTCTACGTACCAAATTTCATTGCAATCGGTTTAATAGTTTTTGCGTGAAAGAGCAACAAACACACACACATCCTTATAAACTTTCGCACTTATAATATTAGTAGAAAGTAGAATAGTAGGATAGCGTAAAATGTTGATGATCATTGCCTACATTTATCAAAGTCTCCTCCAATCTTATAAGTCGGAATAAACATTCATTTTGAGAGAAGATGGAGATGCGTGGATCAGTGGTTTTCATACAAACAAGCTAAAGCAAGATTACTCTAAAAAAAAGTCCAAAAAGTCCGACTCGTGAAGGATTTGAACCTCCGCCCTCCGATGATCAAGATTATTCTATATCGGTGCTCTAACCTACTGAGCTAACGAGCCTTGAGCGGCAATTGTGAAATTATCCATCAATACCCACTACTGCTTTGAATAAGGAAAAATGAACTTTATTTAATTAGCACAGAACTTACATTTGAATATATTATCTGTCTGGCGAGTATAAAAATAGTGTAGCTTTGAATGAGTAGTTTGTGACATCATATTATTATTGATATACTAGCTGCACCTCGCGGTTTCACCCGCGTAAATCTGTATACCGTAGGAATATCGGGATAAAAGGTTGCCCATGTGTTATTCCAGTTGTCCAGCTATCTACGTACCAAATTTCATTGCAATCGGCACAGTAGTTTTTGGGTGAAAGAGTAACAAACATACACATACTAATACATCCATCCGCACAAGCTTTAGTATATGTAGTATTAGTAGGAAGTAGGATATGATATTCTTGCTAAAATAAATCGATGGCTGCTTATTATCGGTATTTTTACCGGTAATATAGCTTTTTTGGCCACTTCTGTTTTACTAGATATTGCACTGTATTGTTTTCTATTGTATTGTTTATATAAATGAAAATAATAAATGCAACTGAAGTATTCTAACACGATTCGTATGTACAGTATATGTATATGTATGAAACTATGTATATACATAGTAAGAAATACCACAGATAACTATGTCATACGAACAAATGCAAATGTATTATCTCTTTGTAATATGAATATAACAACTTTTTACTAAATATTAAGCAAATTATGTAAAAAGCTGTTATTTAAATATTACATTACGAAGATTATAATAATGAACTAACAAATATCCTATACATTTTTATTTGACAAATTTTGTCTGCGGATTTCTAAAAAAAAATATTATATAGTACTAAGATAATAATAAATGATGAAAAAAGACCCATGTAAAACTTTTCACTCTATTTGACAAAAAATAATTTTGTGTTCGACTCGTGAAGGATTTGAACCTCCGCCCTCCGATGATCAAGATTATTCTATATCGGTGCTCTAACCTACTGAGCTAACGAGTCTTGACCACATGTTGCGAAATTTGCCATCCGTTTCCAAGTGTAATTGCATAGAACAAGAGAAAATGCGCTGTATTGCATTGACACAGAGGTTACATTTACTAGAATTTTGTACTAAATTGTGATAGATGACGTCACTACTGTATGATTCAGAAATAATCAACCTTGGAGGTGTAGTGAGTGAATTATGACGTCATTCTATTTTTAATAATAATAATAAATAATAAAATCGTTTATTTAGCAAAAGTGTTTTGTTTACTGGTTGCACAGATGTTTGTAATTCTCGTACGTAAAAACACCTGAATGGATTTTAATAAAACTTTACAATAATATAGCTTATATATTTATACTTGCTATTGCCAGTGGGTTCGTCGGCGGGTGAAACCTCGCGGCGCAGCTAGTGAAATATAATATAATTGGATAACATTTTTAATTGACAAACATAAAACATATTAACAATTTCATCTTTTATTGTAATTTCCAATAGAAATCGTGTAGTATTAACCTCCTCTACTCGTCATAAGTGTAATAAAATAAAAAAGAATATAGCTTATAAGGTAATAAAGTAGGGATTATATTAATGAAAGAATTTTTAAATTGGTCCAGTAGGTAGTTTTGAGTTTATTCATTACAAACAAACAAAAATAATTTCTAATTGGGCCGTATCCGCCCATATGTTTTAAATTAACAGCACAGATAACGAATTTCCTTTTCCCGCCTTTCTTGCTTTCAAAGAAGGTTGGTATCCACCAGAGTACAATTAAAAACTTCCTTGTTACAATGGTACGACAAAAGCCGCAATTAAGTAATATATCCTGAGTTCGACTATCAGTGAAGGCTTTTTGATAAGAGAACTGTAAGGTAATTACACTTCATAATATAATAATATATTATAATAGTTAAAAAAAAATAAAAAACACACTTGTATCATATTTTGCAAATTGAAAAATGGATTAATTTTATCAAATTAGTGTATTGTCATCGGTCCTCAATAAATCTACAAAGTTTGAACGAAATCTGGCCTAAAGTGGGTCAAAATCGCGCCCAAAGAAGTCGGTTACAAACAAACATACAAACATACAGGTGAAGCTAATAAAAAGCGTGTAAAAATGAAGAGTTTGTCTGTTTAAGCGCGCTAAACCCAAGAACTACTGGACTGATATCAAATAAAATTTCCATCCTAATAAAGTAGGTGATTCCTAAATGCTATACAACATAATATGTTATTACGTATATTATACGTTATACAGGGTCTTTTTAAATTATCACCGTAAGTAAAACTATGTACCTATAAGTTCCACCACCACCGGCGGGACACCCTGTAGATATATAAAGTACGGGCGAAGCCAGCCGGACCGCTAGTCTAAGTATGCTGAACACATTCTTACTCAAAATAGATCAGTGAAATAAAATATGCCTTATGTCTTATATCCCTTGTAATATGCCTTATGTCCCTTGTTGGAGGCCTTCCCTCCAACAACGGACAAAGGCATCCTATCCTACTAATATTATAAATGCGAAAGTTTGTAAGGATGTGTGTATGTTTGTTACTCTTTCATGCAAAAACTACTGAACCGATTGAAATGAAATTTGGTACGTAGATAGCTGCACAACTGGAATAACACATAGGCTACTTTTTATCCCGATATTCGTACGGGATACAGACTTACGCGGGTGAAACCGCGGGGCGCAGCTAGGGTCTTCTTAAATTCATATCAAAATTTAATCAAATGAAAAGGCAAGCAAAGCAAATCTATACATTAAATAAAATTGAAATGTTTTTATTAAATGCACATGGAAGTCTACCACCCACCGAACTATCTGCAAATTGTGTGTGTGTCTGTTTGCTTCGGTTAATCTCTGGAATGGCTGGAACGATTTAGACGGGACGAGATAGCTGATTAAATAAGGATTAACTTAGTAGCATTATGTTATCTGTGCTTAGGCTTTATTTTAATTTCGATTTAAATTAAATGGATCTAATGACTCATGTATATTAAAAAACCATTTCATTAAAATATTCGTATTATTTTTAAATGCTAAAAACTTGTTGCGAAGTATAACGTCTTATTTCTATAATCTATATGAAATGTCAGATCACGTAAGAGGATAGCGAAAACTAATACCAAAATGAACAATTTACAATGAAAATACGTGAAATATGCTCCACATGTTGTTTTTATTGCTAATTATTTTTGATATTTTTAATGTTTGTGAGTACTTTATATAACATTTCGTATTATTTTTCAACAGAAGCACTCAACGCTCATTAAATAACATTCATTTCACAATGCTGATTAGATTATTTCCTACTTGAAAAATCCGAAATATCGCTGCTTTAAAAGTCCTTACTAATATATATTTGTTTGTTTTGTTTTACGTCGCAACGGAGCGATTCTGTGATGTGATTTATTAGTCGGGATATAGCAAGGAAGCTAGAGACTAACAGTCTTTACCAGTAAAAATATAATTAACATGGAAGCTTCATTTGACTGCGCGGACATAGCCGAGGGAAACAGCTAGTACTATTATGAATCTATTGAGTGTGAGTGGGGGAGCCGGAGGCCCATTTCCCTTTCCTTACCCTTCCCATTCCTTTCCATTATTCCTCTAATCAATCGTTTCCCAATTCCTTTCTAATTTGAAGTCGGCAATCCATTTGGAGAGACGTAAGGTCTGCAAACGATTTTACGCCTCTCCAAATGTTCATGGGCGTTGGTAGCGCTTACCATCAGGCGACCCACCAGCTCCATTGCCGACGGTGACATAAAAAATGTATCTAAATCAAATTACAGATCTAGCGTTTTATGAAGATTTGAAAACGAAATATTCAAGCGATGCATATGAGCCAGTTACAACGTCTATGAAGGAATCCATATCGAAGAATATAAATTGCGACGAATTTTCAGATTACGCGCTAAATTGTACAATAGAAGCGGCCATGATGTATAATTCCAGTAGAATGACGCCGCCAGTGCCGACTAAGATCGGTGATTGGTGTAGGTTGGTAAAAACAATCTTTCCTACTTCCTACTAATCCTACTAGTCCAAATAATATCATAAATGAGAAAGTTGGTAAGGATGTGTGTGTGTTTGTTGCTCTTTCACGCAAAAACTACTGAACCGATTGCAATGAAATTTGGTACGTAGACAGCTGGACAACTAGAATAACATATAGGCAACTTTTTATCCTGATATTCCTACGGGATACGGATTTACGCGGGTGAATCCGCGGGACGCAGTTATACATATAATCTAGTAGCTTGCCGCATGGCTTCGACCGCCTAGTAAGGTAAAATGTTATGGGTATGTGATGTTTCACTGTTCATAAAAGTAGCCTTTGTCATTCTCTAGCAGCCTATTTCCTTCTCCTAGCCCTTCCCAGTCCATTCCTTTTTTCCATTCATCAATCCTTTCCTTATCCCTTATCCCTTAAAAGCGGACAGCACATTCTCAGAGGTCTGAGCCTCTGCGAATGTTCATGGGCGGTGGTGATCGTTAACCATCAGGCGAAACACCAGCTCAGTTGCCCGCTATGACATAAAAAAAGCAACCTATATCGGGGCGAATCTTGAGATTGCTCCGTTGCTGCGAAAAAAAGAAACGCTCGCATTTTAAAATTAGTTAGGATGAAATTTATTGTATGAATTTGCCTCGCGGAAAACCACACCCATAAATTGGGTAGTTTAAAAATAGTGAGCCTGTATTTGGTTGGGTCTTGGAATATTATCAATCTGAAATTCGTAAAAATCGGTTCTGTGGCTTAAACGTGATAAAATCTTACGCCTGCACATATAGATTAGCAATAAACAATTTCCTTGTTAAAAGATAAATATTTCAACAACATCAATTGCTTTGTTAAAAAGGGTATCCTACTAATATTATAAATGCGAAAACTACTAAACCGATTGCAATGAAATTTGATAAGTAGATAGCTAGACTACTGGAATAACACTGGCAACTTTTTGTCCTGATATGTCAACGGGATACAGACATACGCGGGTGAAGTCGCGGGGCGCAGCTAGTTTTTTATAAATATAAAATTATGACATACGTAAATATAAAATTTCCATCAGTATCACTCGAACTGCGCAATTGAACGTAGCAGTCATGATGCACTCTTTTTACCGCAAACATCACGTCCCCACCTAAATTGATGCCCTACTTACTGACCTTAAAGACTAAATCACATCGACCGGCGATCCAAGTAGCACATGGCGCTAATATCTCCAACTAAGAAGTCATAAATTTCGCGGGAAAGAACGTTAAAAGTGTTCTAACGTGGGACTTTTCGCACGGTCGAGTGCACTAAACAAACGAAACAGCTTGACTTTTATGTGGATTTACGTTCGAGACGCTTCTAGAACTTTACTATAATAATTGAAGGACGGTTCTTCTAATTGACTCGTAGAGGTTTTTAATGCGTTAGACTTAATTTCTTTGTCGTGTTAAAACATTACGTACCTATTCGAGAGACATGCTGTTTGTTTATGGTAAATCTTATACAAGTAATTAGTCGGAATTTAGATGTATTTAATACTTATATTCAATAATTTTACGTTAGGTACAGAGACTAAGGGTGCCTTCTTAACTTATTCTAGTATACATAGATGGCAATATAAAATATACTGCATTTTACATACACTCTCCATGATAATGTTTATTTAAATATTGAACGTAGTTTTTAAATTAATGTAGCTTGCAAAAGCCAAGAAGAACGTACTGTAATTACAGTAAAGGAATATAAAATAAATATTATCAAAGAAGAGAAAATGCAATGTCTATGGAAAAACGAATGCTCCAATAATTCAATAATTGTAGTGTAGTTATTTTAAAACTGTTCAAGAAATAAAGATTGGGACAATTAGTTTATTGTCATATTATAAAATTACGAATTATAAATATAAACAAAAATCTAACTTAATTCAATATTGTGGGAGACAAGCAGGCTTCAGCACGAATTGGGCCAGTTCGTGCTGCCGTGAAATATTAGGCTACTGGGCTTCGAATGGTGAGTGGGGGATTCGGTGGCCCGTTTTCCTTTCGTTGATCATATCCGTATCCCTTACCCCTTAAAAGCGGGCAGCAATGTTCTGAGTTCTGAGAGAATGAATCTGAGCAGAAATAAAATAAAATAATAATAAAAATCTCCCTGTATATATACCTACGTATATATGTAATACGCATATAAATTTATATATTCGACTATCCTACTTCTTGCAGAAGCGCTTAAGATTGTCGCATAGAATTAAATAAATTTTCGAATAATCTACCACGAGTTCGGAAGGAGTCTACAGAGAAGGAACTCGCTAATAATAATCTCGTTACTCTGTGAATTCCAGAGCAATAAAGCATCTGATAAGCTGCGCGATAGATTGGAATGTGGATTGCAAAGACGTCACTGAGAGCCACTTCAACGAAGATAGCATTAAGGGCCATATACACGTCGCCAATAATGTTTGCGACGATGAATGGTTATTGTTACGTAAGTAAGAAGTTTCGAAAATTCAACATTAATTTTTTTTTCAACTGCTGTAGCATAGGGTTCAACGCATACGGAATAAGTATATATTTATACTTCTTTAGACTAAAAATTAGTTGCTGAATGTATAAATGAATAAATGTATTTGTGAGTACGTAAGTATGGGTGTGAGTTATTAGTTTTGTTTTAGTGAATTGATTTCTACGAACTGATTGTGATGAAAAAAAGGAGGAGCTTATCAATTGGACTGTATTTTTTTGTCTTTGTTAAAACTTTTTCACTGCTAGTTAGTTTCTTCCATTGAAGTTTAGTCTAGTTCTGTCAATTTGAAGGCAGTTTAGTTTTATGTTAAAACTAGTTGAAAGGTGAATTATCCGGGAATGTTCTTAGCTATCATTGATGAAAAATGACGGAAGATAGCCGCTGCCATTACACAGGGTTTCTTTTTAATTTAAAATCAATTAACTGGTACCTTCAAGTGTTAATCTCTGTTCCAAAACACAACCATCGATATTGGCAGAACTTCCCGCTTTCACAAAACGAAAAACACCCAATATATCGCGATAAATCCACGTAGCGTTATAGCTTTATGAGCCATCTATCATTTCCCAAGGCTACGAGGAGTTATCGGAGTGTATTGATAGCACTCAAGACCCTTGGGAGGCTTGCTACAAGGCGTTCAAGAAATCCGTCGAAGAACAAAAGAATACGACTCACGAGTGGACGCATTATGATGTTCATTTTAACCTGTGCTGGTGTGTATTTACTGTACTTTATTATGCTCCAGTTTTGGTCCAAGGTGTTCTTATTAAAAATTACCCAATACCCACCGTAGTGTGTGACGTTAATTATAACATCTTGTATCTACCCTGTCACATAATTACAATAGAACTTCACTTCAGCAGAAAAATAGGCGATGCACTTGGTGCAGACGAAGCAAATGAAAGCCTGACTCCGGGAGCCTGCCGTGACGCCTTAAAATGCTTATTCCAATATGGGAAAAAGAAAGAGCTTTATATGTCGCTTAGCGCTATCACGTACCCACACTGATTTAGTACTGCTTTAAGACGTCACGGTAATCTCGGTAGTACGAGTCAAACATGTAACAAAAACAAAAACTTGAGTATTTTAATTTTTCACAAAAATTTTGAATTTACGCAAAAATGTTGCAGGTGCGAAATCTCTTTTAACGAACCATGACCTTTGTCTTTTTTTCCGCAGGGCATGTACTAACGCCGGAAATCGAGAAAAATCTTTTGTATCCATAAAAGCTCACACCTTCCACTTCCTTTGTTATATTCCCTTCCTTTTCCAATGGTTTTCGTTGTACTATTTTTTTGTTGTTGTCAAATATTATCGACACTGTTAAATCCAAACTCAAACATTTATTTATCCCATTAGACTTCTTATAGAAGCACTTCTGTATCGTCATAACATATTTTAACATTTACCCATATTTGGATTTATTTATTCATTAGTTAATTAGCTCGCTGCAAAATTTACGTTCAAATTAAAACACAAGATGGTTATTTGTCACATAATTAAATGAGTGTTCTCGGATTTCATGGTTCCGTAACCAAACTTAAAACGGGACCCTAATATTATTATCTTATCTGTGCTAATACTAAGATTTTGTCCATCTGTCTGTAAATCTGTTTTTATATGATATTCTCATGTCACAATGCTAGTTACCATACACTTCCGAAACGACTGGACCGATTCTCATGAAATTTTGTGTGCATATCGTAGTATCGCGTAGGTATGAGAATCTGGCAACATCTATTTATCATACCCCTAAATGATAGTGTGGAACAGAGTTTGCCGGGTCAGCTGGTATATAATAAAAGATAGCTTAAATGTAATTATAAATTTGATTGCATATCAACTATGCGTACAATTTTTCTTTTAGTTTTACAATAAGTTTGTTAAATCTTTAATTAAAAATCTGTAATGCACTATTGAAACCTTATTTTGCATCATTATTGTAACTGTCAAGCATTTATTTTATCCTTTCTTTGTCCGATGCAATCCAATCTTTAGTTGTGAATATATAATATACTTATATGTTACTATACTTAAATCAAATATTGCCCAAAGATTCGCTCACATGGTCAAAGCTTACACTTATCATACAAGTCACATTTTTATTACAGCGCCATCTCTCGGAATTTATAAATTTCAGAATATTCAAATGCACAAAGTAGTCTATGCTACTCTATAGCCTCTTTACTATCTCCAAACACATAAATGATATCATAAGTTGCTAACAGAAGGAAAATCAAAGAAACAACCTTTTGTATTTATAGTATCAGTAACGATTACCACCCTGACCATATAAGTCCAATTAGAAATACCTAACTTTCCTCTTATAACATTTAACACGTTAATAAATCTTCCAAGCTAATCTCCATGGAAGCAAGCCAACTACGCAGGAGTTATTAATCATTGCATAGGATCAAGAGCTTATAGAATGCATATGAATAATTTTATCATGAGCAAAAAGCGAGTTTCAAGTGTCTAATCCACTGCACTAAAAATTTTATAAATGAAAGATACGCTTCGGGATATATTCTGCAATCACACTAATCCTACTAACTAATCCTACTATCCTACTTCCTACTAATATTATAAATGCGTCAAAAGTTTGTAAGGATGTGTGTGACTTTGTTGCTCTCTCACGCAAAAACTACTGAACCGTTTACAATGAAATTTGGTACCTAGACAGCTGTACAACTGGAATAACATATAGGCAACTTTTTATCCTGATATTCTAACGGGATACTGACTTTCGCGGGTGAAACCGCGGGGCTAGTAATATCTATTAAACTACTCCGAATATTATACGCGTGCGAAGCCGCGGGCAAAAGCTAGTATACTAATAATCCTTTTTTTAATCGTTCCACGTTCCCAATTACAATAATTGATTGTTGTATGCAACCTAAATTATATCATGGTAATGATTTATAGGAAATTTTAAATCGATAACTAACGCTATATAATATTTCTGATATTTTTTTCTATTCGTAATAGCACACATCATGCGTATATCGTATTAACTAAATTTTTATTAATACTAGCTATTAACAATAATAATAATATTAGTAGGATTATACATATAAACCTTCCTCTTGAATCACTAAATATAAAAAACATCAAAATCCGCTACGTAGTTTTAAAGATCTAAGCATATACATATACATATATACATAGGAATAGACGCGCTCATTTTCTTTGTAGTGACAATATTTTCACTTGCCCCAAAAAAGCTAAAAGAGAGAGATAACACTACGTTTCTTCGCTTTGTTTATTTCCAGTACCAGGGCCAGATTCAGACGTTGCACGCTGGAGGCGCTGTTCGACCTACCAACCAGTTGCACTCACAACCAAGCGGTGACATTGCAGAAGTTCTCGGTCATTGTGTCTGAAGGGGGCGTGTATCAGGTAATTTTATAAAACAGATTTGATAGATGGCAGGTGGGTGGGCGCGCCGCTTTATTAAACGCTAATATTCCAACCAGGATTGAAGGAAACCTACGGAGGTTTCTACGGAGAAAGCCTGTGTTCCAGCAGGGGAACATGTATGGGTGATGATAATTTCAGTTCATCAGTTTGTTGGCAATAAGTGATAAATGCGAACGGATTATAGTGCGTTAATTGGGAGAGTCTCGTCGAGAGGCGCGATTGCCGAGTCAAAGCTCTTGTGTGTAGACAGATAATCAACCGAGTTCAAAAAATGTAGGTCGTCCATTCGACTGTATTTTTTTTGCGTTTAGTACCTCCTAACTTTATTGGGCGAACAGATGTTATTATGACTCTTTTTTAAAGGCTGGTGCTTCTCATGTGGTTCCATGAAATTTCTGACTATTTGAAGGTCGTTCTAGGTATTCACCTAGGACCTAGCGAGTGGACGTCAAGGAAAAAAAGCGGCGTCCCAAGTTCAAATACAAATCAGGAACTATTTTCTTGCTAATTCTTTTCTTTGTAATCGATGATCGTAGCGGTATTATTCAAATGACAATATTGCCTCGGCGTTTATCCAGTATGCAAGAGTTAAACATGTAATATATTTCCAAAATAAATACACACGAGTTGGTGTTACACCAATGCTTTCACTTGCTCTTTAGTTTATTTGTACAGAATTAGTCAGTAATTTAATAGGTACACGTGTCGCGAGTCCGTCTGGCACATAACCGTTTTTTTTAAATTAATACGTTATATTTTCCAGGACTGTGACCGCAACATGATGTATCCCAATTGCCCCGGTGGCGACCCACGGCCCACTGGCAAAATGCTGCGTCGGTTGGTGAGCAGTGACGTCAGCAATGCGTCGTGGGACAGGGCGCTGAGTGATGCTACGATTTGTGTGCTATTTATTTTTACAATCATGAAATAAATGACTTTATTAACACGCTTTTATTAGCTTCACCTGTATGTTTGTATGTAAACGACTTCTTTAGAAACGATTGACCCATTTTAAGCGGACAGTTTTAGGTCAAATCGTTAAACCACTTATCTAGCATCGGTGACAATATAATAATGTTATGGACACATGATACAATTATTTTCATGTTATTCTAATTAGGATCGCCAGGATTAAATAAATTCGTATTTAGGACTGCGGTTGAAAACATTACAGTTATAGTCAATTTCTTTTATCATCAACACTTTATATCATGTAATATCTCCTTCAGCTAGGCTACATAAAAATACCTTAATATTACTCTATTTATAACTAGGTACACAAATATTAATGATGTTATTACAATGACGGTTAACATTGCCAGTAGTCTTATGAGTCTTCGGTGCTTCGCCCCTCCGTGCCGCAGCACGTACTCCGTCCACTAGATGGCACGCTCTAGCCCACTATTAGGCTCGTCTTTGAAGCCGAAGGGGTCACGGACGAATTTTAACCAACTCCCGTGGCCCCTTCACTTAAGTGGCTCGACGGAACACAGTGGGGTTTTGGTCGGTAGGAATCCGACATAACCCACGGCTTTGTCTCCGGAGGCCGTGGGTATCTATGCAAGATTTCCCCACTTAACTTATTTCTGGAATACGAAATACGAATTTCTATGTATATATGATATGTGCAGTATACGTGTTATATATTTTATCTGATTCATTATGTCATAATAATATAAAAATATAATAAACAACATGAACATTTTTGTGTTAGATTGGAAAATATTCTCCGGTAACCTTCTTTGTGGAGAAGATTTATTTTGGTTCCGATTTTAGGATTTAAGAAAATCAATAGTCAATGGTTTATTTGTCAATAGCCATTCATAAACTTTTAGCTGGGACTCAGGATTTATATAAGAATACAGGCCTTAATCCTTAAGGTTTGCATTGGTGGCAAAATCTATTTTAATAACTAATTATTACTTGGATAAAAATCCTAACCACACTTAAACTGTTACTACCGCTGAAATTTCGGTAACTATCAAGTATGTTTAGGCAATTACTAGCTGCGCCTCGCAGTTTCACCTGCGTAAGTTCGTATCCCGTAAAAATATCGGGATAAATAGTTACCTATATGTTATTCCACTTATCCAGCTGTCTACATACCGAAATTCACTGCAATCGGTTCAGTAGTTCTTGCGTGAAAGAGCAACAAACACACACACACATCCTTACAAACTTTCGCATTTATAATATTAGTAAGAAGTAAGATTATAACATACACTTATGTCTTACAGCGTAAATTAAATCTTCACTTCGCTTCACGTTACGTGATGATGACACACACAAGAACACACATTTATAATATTAGTAATGATTCCAGCAGTTCAGAAATTGAAATTCTCAATTCTTACTAAGAAGATCTGCTTGTGCTAACCATTTCGTTATTCGTATATTGCTGATTTCCCCGGCAGCTCATCCTTTTCCCATTTCCACAGAACATCGTAAGGCAACTTTGAAAATCCTATCAACAGCTGAATAAATTCACTGGGTAGGGAAGATGGCGCGTTTGTTCCGAAGCTTTTATAAATGACACTGTGTTTCGAAGAATATTAAAAGATTACATTTGTCGTTCGCTACTATATTTCTATAGATATTTTTTAACACTACGGTTAAAAAACCGTGTACTCTCATGTAAGTAGTTATATGAAATTTATTTATATTGAAGTGAAACTTCTTTAGAATGGTTTTGATTTCATACCTGATGCAACGGTAAAAAATTACAGGTAAGAGACACAAATACAAAAATGTGTAGAATGAAGCCGGCAAAGAATAAGACAGAAATATACATACTATTTTATATTTTATATATATTCATCTCATTCTTTTGTCGATTTACTGAAGTTTCACTTCTATCGTGTGTGAATCACACACACACACCTTTTTTTAGCTTTAGTTGTTTGTAAAAATAATTATATTTTTATTCAAATTCGGGCGCTGTTTAATGTGACCATCCAAGAACGGTCTAGCAACGATGAAAATGATAATATTACTAGTTTCACGATGTCATTTACTTGTTTTTCATTTAATATATATCAACTGACTACACGTAAAACTCCGTTCCTCACTCCGAAATTTTTATTCCGATAGATGGTGCTGTATTAAAAATGTGATATAAAATCTTAATTTCTTTTTCACGGGCGCAGCCGCGTGCCGAAAGCTTCTAGAATCTAATATAACCTACATTCTCTAAAATACAATAGATAAATCGCACATGCACCGCTTTCATAGAATCGTCATTATTACGAAGTGGGCCAACAATGCATTAGGACTTGATTTCTATTATACGCCACTGAATAGACAGTTATCAAAAACCTATTGAGGCGGTGACTAGGCATTTTCGATCGTTTCATCAATGGAGAGTAGTTTCACGGGGGCTTTTATGCTAATCTTTTGTGATATTCAGCAGTTTTCGTTGAATGTTTGAAGTTTTCGCATTGGGTCAATCTTGCTTTGACAAACGATTGTCTCTTGCATAGACTTACCAGGGCTTTCAGAATATTTTATAATCCGTAAGACGATGTTTAGATTAAATACTATTCCTTCGATTTTATAATTTTTTCATCTGTTAATATCAACATTTTTAAATATATAACCCAAGATGCACACTTAAGCTTTTAAAAACGTCGATTTAGTAATAGCGCTGTATTTTTTAACCCTTACTGACGTCACAGAATAATAAGTATATAGAACTCCTTCTTTTTTTTAATCATTTATTTAGAGGGCAGAACTCCTTCTTAGATACACTGGTATTGCAGGTGAACTGATTACAAACAAAATAATTTTCATTCTTTTGTTTTTCACAGTTTATTTTATATTAGCTTATAAAAGCACTAGCTGCTGCCCGCGGTTTCACCCGCGTAAGTCAGTATCCCGTACGAATATCGAATAAAAAGTTGCATATATGTTATTATAAAAGTACTAGCTGCTCCCCGCGGTTTCACCCGCGTATATCAGTATCCCGTACTAACATAAAAAGTATCACGTCAATTAGTAGAAAACATACGAAGTTATCAAACTCAAACACAAACATTTACTTAGTCAATTACTATAATTGTAGAAGCACTTTTTAATCATTTCACAGTTTTGCCATTTACCATATACCATTATTTATTGAGAAGCTAACTCGTTTTAGGGTGCGTCGATTACAAATCAATAACAGCACAATTCAGACTTTAATTAATTATATAAATCCTCTTACAATGGGAGCAATAAAGTTGTATTAATTCGCACATTTGTCCTGCTTATTGCTTTAGCGACGAATCCGTAGGAATTTGTGAAATTAAATGTTAATTGAATCTATATTAATGATAAAAAGCTGATTGCACGTTTGTTTGAATTTGCTAATCTCAGGACCGAGTGTGTGTTTTTGTACTAATAGATAAAGTACTAAGGCTCTTGAATCCTACTCCTACTAATATTATAAATGCGAAAGTTTTTAAGGATGTGTGTGTGTTTGTTGCTCTTTCATGCAAAAACTACTGAATAGATTGCAATTCCCTATCAAACACAAAAAGGATCATGTCAAAACAATCGTATCGAGAACCTCCTTCATTTTGTGATGTCGGTTGAAAAAATTAAATATAAAACTCCGTAAACATAAAATATACAATTTGTGACAATAAAAGGTCTGTATTTAAAATAAGGAGTTAATTAAAACATTATCAAAGAAAGGATGAAAGTAAACAGTGAATTTTAACTAAACTCTCAATTAAATAATTATCACAATTGGTTCCTTACTTCCAAACGAAAAATACCTCTTTACATTATTAGCATAGTCTGTTCTGACAAATTAATATTTGATACAGCCGCTCAAATTTGTAATTGCGTATTTGGGAATAAAGCCGGCTATTCATCGTCCGAATTTTTATGACAAATATTTGTGAAGCGTCTTGAAAAAAACAGGGTATTGTGGATGATTTATCGTAGTTTATTCGGAAGGTATATATGGAAAAAAATATTTACGATTAACGGTAAAATAGAATAATTTCAAAATGAATATTTATGATGAATTAGGGAAATTTCACAATCAATGAAAACACAAAACATTTAAAATTAATGTTGTGAAAAGTTCTGTATTGTAAGTGGGAGAGCCAGTGGCCCGTTTCCTTTTCCTTTCCCAGTCCAGTCCTTCTTTTCAGTCATCAATCCTTTCCTTATACTTTACCTTTTAAAAGTGGGTAACGCATTTGTAGAGGCACTAACTAACACTGCTAATGTTCATGGGCGGTGGTGATCGCTTACCATCAGGCGAACCACCAGTTCAGTTGCTCGCTATGACATAAAAAACTGTACTAACCTAAACCCGTCCTCACAATTTACCAGAACTATCAATCCGATTGACCTATTATCCCACAATAGTCATTAAAAGAAAAAGTTCCATCAGCACCTGCCCATACACCACGCAGCTTACTTTGTAACGTCTTGTTAAGCTTAAATACGAGCCCCATTAATATTCCGCGAGATTATTCGGAGATTAGCGAAGATTGCCGAGGTATTACGATATAACACTTATGTAAATTGCATTAAGGCGACTACAGGAGCTCGAACGACTCACGCACACATGTATAATCAAATCACGTTGTCCAATCAACGGTCTCGCCTGGCTCGTGCGGTACACAGGGCCGCACGCACACACGCGTACTATGCGTATGCGTATTATGTTAAGAAATTAGAATAGGGGATCCATTTGCAATTGATTGATTGTATAAAAATTAAAAACACTATTTAGCTGCTATGTTGCTTGAAGGATAATTTAACAAAAAAAAAAAAAAAATATTGCTCATATTATAAGCGTGCTTTTTAAAAATGTAAAGAAATATTCATAAAGATACCGGATCTTTGTGAATTTTTGTATCGTATTAAATTTGTAGTATTATGTTTCAACATACTATTAAATAATCATATATACTGAAGCATAACAAACATTTTGCTGCGGTTTTTTACTGTTGTAAATAAGATATTATACTTTAAGGTGCTTTGAGCGCATGTCCCCTTAAGAAGATCGTACTGCGTTGAACGAAACACAAAGGAATGAACAATAAGAGGTTTTAAGAGATTTCTCTGGGATAAGATCACTGAATTTGAATCTAGTGTTCTAATTTGCTATGTTCTAGTTAAGTGAAAATTTAATTATTTGTGTGTGCTTATTTTCAAGTGATATATTTTGGAAATTGGATGTTGTGAACGAAATGGTATGGTAGTAATAAAAAAAGTAAGGCGAATTGCGAATGTTCATGAGCGGTGGTGATCGCTTACCACCAGGCAAACCACTAGCTCAGTTGCCCGCTATGATATAAAGAAATAATATTATAAATGTGAAATTTGTTTGTTGGATGTTCGTACGTCAATTAGGCTTAAAACACGGAACGGATTTTGATGAAATTTGGTATACAGACAGGGTATGAGCTGACTTTAGTGACAGGATATTTTTTATCCCGATTAAATGCCTTGGGTTAAAACAGGAATCTTGATTCGGGCGGGGCCGGGACGACCGTCTAATAACAAATAAGTCATCAAAAAACTTTCGTTATAACATTAGATACTTTTATCTTATACCTTTAAACGAGCAATTTTAAAATAAAAAAAATATATTTTAGAGTTGCATATAAACAAGTTATATATATATATACATGAAATTTAGTATATAGGGGGTTTCGGGGGCGATAAATCGATCTAGGAATTTTTTTTAGAAAATGTCATATTCGTGTTTTTTTTCCTGACATCTATTGGTGAATAATAATACTATTTTGCTTCGTAGATAGTTTTTATTTAGTTTTAGTTAGACACTTTTTATACCGATATTCCTACGGGATACGGACTTACGCGGTTTCGACCGCGGATCACAGCTAGTATACATTATTCTAGTCGCAAAATCTGGTCGCGCGTTGTATATTACATCATAACTGTACATCAATCAAAGTCAAGAGATATTAATGATATTCCCACTTTTGCTAATTCCATAATACCACATAACAACGTAATTTAATTCGCTCATTAGTCACTATGCTCATCATATCTCATCTCTGCAATAGGAACAAATATGGGCTGATGATGATGATGATTACCTTTGACCAGAAACTTTAAAGGATGGTCTCATATTTCAAATTTTTTTTCAGCGCTAGTTGCTATATTAGATTTTTATAAGTCCTTTCCTAGTAGCATAGGACTTATAAGTCTCATATGGAAACTGAGGATGAATGTATGTGTATGTGTATGTTTGTTACTCTTTCACGCAAAAACTACTGAACCGATTGCAATGAAATTTTGTACGCAGGTAGCTGGACAACTAGAATAATACATAGGCAACTTTTTATCCCGATATTCCTACGGGATACACACTTACGCGGGTGAAACCGTGAGGCGCAACTAGAAAGTAAATAAAAAGTAAATCATCTCATCCTTCATTTTCCTAAGCACAACTTAATACAAGAACTGACCAAAACTACAATAGAGAGTCTTTGATCATTGGTTTATAATAACACATTGGCAGGATCCGTCCACAGTGGTTTCAGGAGTTGTTAATATAGTAAAAGAAGAAGAAAGGGTTTTATGAACTTCCATTAATCAAAGAACTGAGTAAAATCCAGCGCAGTATTAAATAATCATATTTCTATTTCACCGAAAAACGGTCATGATTATAAACACTTCATGCATGTAAATTGCTAGTTTGCGCCATTAACATCATATTCTGTCGCGGATAAGGGCACTGTCACAATGTTAAGGAATTTTGTATATGCTTTTATATTAGGTTTATCTGTATGTTTGTATGCAACCGACTCCATTTGACCCATATTAAATTGACACATTAAATTCTATCTTTATACACCTATCAAGAATAGGTAACTAAACAATAATTTTATGAGTTTACCTTAATATGATGATAAGGATCACCAGGCTTTATTTTCGTTACGTTTGCTCCATATAAGAGTAAGCGAGACAATAATATAATTGCTTCTAAAGCGTGATTATTAGTTTAAAATAATTAAAAAAGTTTATTTTGTAAATAAATTCATAAGTGGATAATTGAGCTGATGGTTTGCCTAATGGTAAGTGATGACTACCCAAGATTACAAATATGATCACCACCGCCCATGAACATTCGCAGAGGGTTTTTTTTTTATTTTTTTTTATGTCATAGCGGGCAGCTGAGCTGGTGGTTCGCCTGATGGTAAGCGATCACCACCGCCCATAAACATTCGCAAAGGTAGTACCTCTGTGAATGCGCCGCCCGCTTTTATGGGGTAAGGGAAAAGGAAAGGATTAACGACTGGAAAGAAGGAATGGGCTAGGACGGGTGAGGAAAAGGAAACGGGCCTCCGGCTCCCCCACTCACCGTACGAAACACAGTGGCATGCCACTATTTCACGCCGGTTTTCTGTGGGGGTGTGGTACGGTAGAGGTAGTGCATCGGGGATTGAGCTACCCGCTTTTAAGAGGAAAGGGATGAGGAAAGCATGATGGAGACTGGGAACGGTGAGGAGAAGTAAACGGGCCTCCGGCTCCCCCACTCACCGTACCTAAACTCAGTAGCATGCTTCTATCTACATCTACTACACCGGTCATCTGTGGGGGTGTGGTACATCCCCGCTGCGAGCTGGTCTCAATGCGTGCCGACGCGTGCCCCCACACGTATTATGGCCTGAACTCTCACTTACGGCCTGTACCCCAGCAGTGATAACATATATAAGCTGTTGATGATGATGATGCAATGATTATGATGATGATGACATTGTTTTTAGACCAAACAACGTATGCAAATCCTTTGCTTTCAATAGCGTTGAAATATCTCGAATACTGTGAAAATATTCAATTTGATCCGTCAACATTGTTCGCTTGATATTACCTTGCTCGAAGTTCGTGACTAAAATATTTGAGAGGGCTCCAATACTTATTACAAGGCTTGGACGTTATTAATGCTATATTATTTTGCGATCTTCCAAATATTTGGAGTACATTTTCCTCGGTCGTAGTTTATTATTTTAGTGGTTAATTGACTGGTTGATAAGAAATTTATACTGTATTCGGGCGTTGATTTTCTTCTGGTTTGCATGGTATGAGAGAAATTATGTATATAATATAAAATATCTTATTTGCGTTAATAAATATACCCTGTCTGTATACCAAATTTCATCAAAATCCGTTCGGTAGATTCAGCGTGATTGACGGACAAACATCCAAACCTACTGTCACATTTGTATTATTAGTGTTACTCTTCTACTACTCGTTATAACTCTTGATATGACCCCCGAGAATATGACAAAAAATCTGAATTAATTTTATAAACAGTTGTAAAGTGAATTCATTTTACACCCGACAGATGACACCTCTGGGATCGGGTTTTATGTGCCAATGCCCTGTTAACCCTTCACTAATTAAAACCTAAATATATATTACATGATATTATGTTACTGGCAATTTGTTATTTTCAGGTAGGCATTGTATATTATTGTAGACTGTATAGTCTGTAGATAAAACTTTTTCGATCCATGCATGAAATGTTATACAAAGCATTGCAGTTGTTTGTTATATTATATTTATTATATCAATAGCTTTTGCCCCACGGCTTTGCACGCGATTATTAAACTACTCAATACTTTAATAGATGTTATTCCATCTAATCTTATCCTACTAATCCTACTAAGATTGTAAATGCGAAAGTGAATCTATCTGTCTGTTCCGCTTTCACGCTTAAAACACTGAACTGATTTTGATGAAATTTGGTAGAACTGAACTTAGGAAAGGACATATATTATCTCGAAGAAAAGGGTAGAAGGGATCGAAATAGGGGATGAAAGTTTATATAGAAGTACCTTATTGTCAAACGTAAAATCATGTATGATTATATTTCTATTCTATTCCTTACCTTATCACGCGATATAACTGAATTCCACACGAGCGAAGCCGCGCGCGGAAAGCTAGTTATACTTATAAACGTTCCCCTTGAATTACTCTATCTATAAAAAAACCCATCAAAATTCGTTGCTTCGTTTTAAAGATTAAGTAGACTTAGAGACACAGGCTGTGGCTAGTTAATTATAAATATATGAAACTTCACACTATTCGCCCGGGGAAGTAAACAAACAGTCAGGCTCCGTTAATTCCGAAATTAGTGCTACATTTCCCAAGTGTATCCGTTTTATTCCCGAAACTGTTTGTCCCAGTAATTCCCGAATGTTCTGGAACGAACGGATCAGTGTGGAGTCTATAGATAGTGTTCTCGGGATGAACAGACGTATTGTAGCTTTTTAATAGAATCCCAGTGGATAGATTGCATTGGAAAGTTTTAGTGCATTGCAGGAAATGCAGTTTTGTTGTTTCATATCGCAGTTTAATATAGATCGCTATGAGCTTTGCTATCTGCTTTGCTATGTGCTCCTAGGTATTACCCACATCCAATAACGTCTATATAATCTTATACCTTTAAACGAGCAATTCTTGTATATATATATATATATATATATATATATAATTGGAATCTCGGAATCGGCTCCAACGATTTTCATGAAATTTAGTAAACAGGGGGTTTCGGGGGCGATAAATCGATCTAGCTAGGATTTTTTTTAGAAAATGTCATATTCGTGTTTTATTCGTGTTTTTTTTTCCTGACATCTATTGGTGAATAATAATACTATTTTGCTTCGTAGCTAGCTGGACAACTGAAATAACACATAGGCACTTTTTATACCGATATTCCTACGGGATACGAACTTACGCGGTTTCAACCGCGGGTCACAGCTAGTATAGCTTTAAATAATCAATAATGAAAATATTTTGTAGGTCTATGGAACTTTAATCTTTCTGAGATTTACGCGTTCAAAGACACAAATGAACTTTTTAGCATTATATATTTTGTAACTGTCGATATTGTAATAGCGTCGCAGTAAGAGATTACCTAAATTAATATTAAGAAATGAAATAAATTCCTTAATAATTAACATAAATATAGGAAAATTTGTATCGGAACATTCTTGGAGCTAAATTATTATGAATACCTCATCGAATAGTTAAGAATAAAGCTATATAATAAATAATTCATGAATTTTGTTTTATAGGAAAATTATACACATGTTGTTTCGTCCCGGATAAATTATATGTAGAAGTTAAAGCCTAGGCAATAAAAAAGTTAGATCACATAACAACCAAAGTAAAGTAATAAATTTCAATATTATCTAATCGTATATCACTTAGTGCTCACCCCGATTTGCTTGCGGTACATATAAAATACGCTGCGTATTTATTGCTCAAGGGTATTCTCATATAAACCATACTTATTTGCGTTAATTACATGTCTTATACCTAAGGTCCCATTTCTTATGCATAAAAAAATAATAAAGTGTAGTTCATTGCCAATAGCCTCTGTCACTAGAGTTTCCTAGTTATCTCCAGACACAAAAATTATATAATAAATCGCTCCATTGTGACGTAAAAAAACAAATAACACACACATTCACGTGTATTATATTAGTTGGGATAAATATGTTCCTTATCTACATAGCCCATTTCTGTACATTATACAATTCAAAAGTAAGATTTTAGGGGGATATTACACAATCATTTATCTTGGATTCATGAGTCAATTTTATTCATCATCATCAACCCATACATGTTCCCACTGCTGGGGCACAGACCTCCTATGAGGGTTCAGGTCATAATCCACCACGCTGGCCAAGTTCGGGCTGGTAGATGTCACATGTCGTCGAACTTTTGATTCTATGACATGCCAGTTTCCTCACGATGTTTTCCTTCACCGTTTTAAGCAGTGGTGATGTTATCCACATATGCAGATAAATTGAAAAATCAATTTATTTCCTGCACGCTCGCCCGGTCTCGAACCCCGACTTATCGATTTTGAAGTCCGAGGTTCTCACCAGTAAGCCACTTTGTAATATATAGATATGATTAATTTTTTCATTAAATTAAATTTTTAATTAAAATAGATCAAACATACGATCACTATGATCCAAGATAAATGACAGCGTAATATCATCCTTATTCAAATGCCAAGAGATAATCTATCAATAGACCACACCTTAACTGCTTAATTGTAGATAGTTTGATCTCACTAACTATCGCACAACAAACCACGAGCATTTAACGTGTACACTTATAAGCTGTTAGCTCTAATTAAGTGTTAGGTTTATCTTGTAATAGACCCAAATAGCAACAGAGGTTCTCAATGTGTTGCGTATTTTTCCTCTATAATTTTTATAGTCTGTGCTGGTTTTGTTCACAGATGTCCGCGTAACTAGATCCAAATTCAAATAAAAAAGAAATTAATCTTCTTCGTTATTGCTATTGTCGGTAATCAATTGAATTCAATTCTTTTGGTGAGTGGCAATTTTGTTTATGAACAATTCTGCCAATGTCACGTTGGGAAGATAATACACGTTCAGAAACAAAGTAAAAGTTAAATTAAAATACCGATGTCAATCAAATCGCAGATATAACCAATGATATAGTTACCTAAAACAAAGAAAGACAAACACAAGGTAATCAACTGTGTATGATAAATAATTGTCATTTAAGATACAGATGTCCCGTTTCCTTTAACATGTCAAAACTCGTTTAGCTATCGAATCCTACTAATATTATAAATGCGAAAGTTTGTATGGATGTGTGTGTTTGTTGCTCTTTCACGCAAAAACTACTGGACCGATTGTAATGAAATTTGGTACGTAGACAGCTGGATATCTGGAATAACATATAGGCAACTTTTTATCCCGATATTCCTACGGGATACGGACCTTGCGCGGGTGAAACCGCGGGGCGCAGCTAGTATTATAAATGCGAAAGTTTGTAAGGATGTGTGTGTGTTTGTTGCTCTTTCAAGCAAAAACTACTGAACCGATTGCAATGAAATTTGGTACGTAGATAGCTGGACAACTGGAATAACATATGGACCATTTTATATCCCGATATTCCTACGGGATACGGACTTACGCGGGTGAAACCGCGGGGCGCAGCTATGAAATGTCGTATCACTTAGTAACGGTGCGCATTCGTTCGACCCAACTACCCCTGCTTTGTTAATAGTCTTTGTGACTGACTGCGATTTGTTATCAACTGACTATATCAATTAGGTAGTTGTATAGAATCGCAGTACATTTTAAGCGATCAAATTTATATTAAACTCAGCCACTTCTTTTTTATTTCCAACACTTTAAAACAGAAAAGGTGTGTGTGCGATTCACACACGAAAGAAGTGAAACTTCAGTAAATCTACAAAAGAATGAGATGAATATATATAAAATATAAAATATCATGTATATTTCTGTCTCATTCTTTGCCGGCTTCATTTAACACATTTGTATTTGTGTCTCTTAACTGTTGTTTTTTCCGTTGCATCGAGTTTGAAATCACAACGATTCTACAGAAGTTTCACTTTATTAAAAAAGTTTCGATGTTTTTTCGGCATAGTTCCCGTTCTTGTTATTTTCTGGAATAAAAAACTATCCTATGTCCATTCTGGAGCATCAAACTATCTCTGCACCAAGTTTCATCCAAATCGTTTCATTAGTTCAGGCGTGAAGAGACAGACAATCAGACACAGAATTTTTTGCTTTACGGATGAGTATCGAAAATTTTGAATAGCTGAATATACATATTGAGGTTTTATAGACATGTTTTATATAGGTTTTACAGACCTTTTTGTGTAAGACAAAATTTAATTTGGACAAATACATGAGATATTTTATAAAGCAGTTCAATGCTATAAAACTAAAAATTAAAAAAAATTGGACAAATACATTTTGGCTTATAGATACAATTATTTATCATTAAATAGTGTTGTCAAACAATCCCTTGTATGCGAAAATACCACTCATTCGAGCGTACAAGAAAATAAATAAAATTACGTCCTCGAGTTAGTAACTTATATAGCAAATATGGGCTTTTTATCTAACACAAAACTCCTTTTTTATAAAGGAAATACCGAAACATTTATTTAATTTGTAGAAAATATATCTTGTTGTGCACTATATATTGTTAACCAAATCAAACACTGATAAAAAACTTGTATTACACACGTATATAGTTTTATTGTTGTTGTAATAATATAAATTAGTTGCAATAATTATCATGTTTGTCTTATATCGCACTAGATGCGCCCCGCTGTTTCACCCGCGTAAATCCGTATCCCGTAGGAATATCGGGATAAAGAGTTGCCTATATGTTATTCCAGTTGTACAGCTGTCTACGTACCAAATTTCATTGCAATCGGTTTCGTAGTTTTTGCGTGAAAGAGCAACAAACGCACACACATCCTTACAAACTTTCGCGTTTATAATATTAGTAGGATAGTATTAATAATAAAGTAGGATTTTTTCATTACCTTTGAACTACATAATAAAAAACATTCAGAAGACGCATGACTTAATTTTTTTTAATCATTTATTTTACGGGTCCTTAAACAATATATCACTAATTTTAAATCGGATTTTCGCATTTTTATGAAACCAGAAATATATATAGCATTTTCAACCTTATAAAAAAGGAGGAGATTATCAATTTGACTGTATTTTTTGGGTTAGTGACTTCATAGCTTTTACCGGGTGAACCGATTTTCACGATACTTATTTTATTTTATAGATAAGTCCTATAAATTTGGTCTAGCTTTGACAATTTGAAGGGGGTTTAGTTTTTGCTAAAAATAATTATATTTCAACTAGATTCGCCTTGGTTTCACCAGTTGTACATATATAACTTATGACACTCAGTGTAAATGCAGCTTTCTAATAGTGAAAGAATGTTTGAAATAGGTCCAGCTGTTCACCCGTGATGGTATGACCAAGGGAAATACTACGTAGGGAAGACGATTCGAACACTTTACAGCGAGTGGGTTACGGAAAGAAAGAAACAAAGAAGAAAGAAATAATGTTTATTTAACACATAATGTTAACGAAATTATAATAAAAAGGTGGACTTATGACTAATCGGTGTGGTGCTAATAAGGGTAACTATTCAGCATAATGCGCAGCGCTGAGTTTCAGTAGTCTTGTTGGAGTGCTAGTCAGAAGAATAAACATGCTTACATACATATAAACGTACATACACACATATAGATATATTAAAAGCAAATTGGTATTTATACTAATTTTATATAATTATTATTTATACATTATTTATTTTTATAGGAAATAATTATGAAGTATAATATATGACATAAATTTTTATAAAATAAGTTGAAAATAGGAAAAAAATTATAAAATCACTATATACTATGCGAAGAGGTGTTAGCAATTTTTGTATGACAGTCGAGACATGTAAAATCTTAGTAACATTTAGTCTCCCCGTGATCACGCTCACTGTTGAACAAATCGCATTTAAAATCCGTTAAATCCGTAAGAAGTATTTATAAATGGTAGTCGAAACTTCGGTACGTATTGGGCCAGCTCGCATCGGGAAAATAACCACACCAAATAATAGCTCGTTAGTGTATTTCGTTCAGAGATTTGAGGAGCCAGAGGCCCATACCCTTTTCCTTATCCTTCCCAGACCTTTACTGTATTGCTTTCGTCAGTTCTTTCTTAGTCCCTTTCCGATTTAAAGTCAGCAATTCACTTGTAGAAGCGTAAGGTCTGCAATCGACCTTATGCTTCTCCAAACGTTCACGTGCGGTGGTAGCGCTTACCATCAAGCGACCCACCAGCTCCATTGCCGACGATGACATAAAATATCTTTATATCTAAGTACTTAATACTCACGTATAATCAAGCACAAGAAAGTATGATTAATAAACAACGTGACGAATCTTGATTCAAGAATATACGTATTACATTTAGGCTGTAACTCACACATTTTTTTCGTAGCAGTCATCAGTAGATAGGCTTATGCAGAAGTGTAACTCACACATTTATTTCGTAGCAGTCATCAGTAGATAGGCTTATGCAGAAGTGTGAGGATGAGAAAAATCTATAGCATTTTCTACGTATTTAACTTACAGCCAAAATGGATTTGAATGCTATCAAACTCAAAATTAGAATCAAGTATACTACTAAAAATAAACTACACACTTTTATAACGCTATAAATCATAATTAATAACATCTATTTACATAGAATTGCATAGCTTTAATGAAAATTTTGCTCGCACCGTCATCGCAAAGTATTTTATAATGTCTTATCTTGCATACCGTTCCAAATAATTCAGCTTCACTAAAGCTTCTCTAAAGTTGATGTTATCAATAAGAGAGTCATATAGAAATCAATACTACGAAATGCGCCAGTCCATTCCAGCATCCAACACCCCCAACACAATCGCCATACACACCGAACAAGTTGATTGTCCCCCTTGTACAAACTTCTGTTTAATTTCCAAATTGCTAAGCCACTGTTACACTGTGAGTTAAGACCGTCATCAATAACGGAAGCGCACAAAGCCGCCTCATGGCTAGATAGCTGACGTGTCGTTGAATACATTACCTAGTTTGCAGTCTGTGTTGTACATTGTTAGCGCACTAACTCATTATTTCTACGAACTTGATTCTAAATCAGGCTTTCTGTGACCCACTTGACGGCTCCTCGGCGCTGCTTGAATGGCAATTAGGTTTGTTTCGTCGAGGATTAGTTTTACCGCTAATATGAGGAATATCGTAAGCGAGGGGAGATATATACGTAGCTAAACACACACGCACACACACACACACACACACACATACACACACACACATTAAATTTAATATCAAATAAACACATATAGAAATTGAACATAGGAAATGTTTCTGCCATTATTATGGAAGAAATATGTGATAATTTCCAGAACACAACAAATAACGTCATCAAGCAAAAAAAGCTTGGCGAGGATAATAAATAAATAATAAATAAAAATTTCTTTATTTGCCTTCACAATCATTAAACTACTGAGTAGTATTAACGTTGTGAAAGACTAGTGTCTGAAGTAGGTCGTCAAAGACCTGTAGTACAGATCACTAGCCCCCCTCGCGGATAGCACTACTTGAGGATGAATGTACTATTTGCTTATAGGTACCATATTTTAAATCCTAATTGTCATGTTCAAGGAGAAGTCACTCATACATATTTAATTATATTTTAACGGTAATACCTAAGATCCCATCTTTTAAAGTGTTATGCCTTTTAGGCTAGATAAGAAAATCCACATTTAACTTGAACTATGATAAGTACACCATTTCATACAATCGGTAGGTCTAACTATTCTGGTGATATTAAATGAAACCAAATCGCTAGTAGACGTTATGTAAAGGAGTTATTAGGATTTGCAAATGTAGCTCAAGATCTCGGATTTCGAATAAAATCCCTTATAATACCAGATACACAAGAGCGAGTTCAATGACACTGATATAAGTTTTGTTACCCTGCTGTAAACTTCGAAGCAATACCGTTCGAAGTCTCATACAAATACGCCTGAATCTTGCTCGAGGATATCAGAAAGTTGGACGAAGTTGAGATGTAGCTTGTATCTTCTAAATATGTAAATCTGACATTATGTAGGTCTTAATAATCGATTAGTTTCAATGTAAACTATTATTGATTACATAGAGGGACTGGAGATGATTGTTTTTCGATCCAATGTTTCTTACCGAGTTATATCTAAGTAGCGGTCTGGCCCGGCTTCACCCGTGGTACATATGCCTCTAGCCTTCCTTAATAATTAGGCTATCTAACACTGAAAGAATATTTCAAATCGGACCAGTAGTTCTTGAGATTAGCGTTCAAACAAACAAACAAACTCTTCAGCTTTATAATATTAGTAAATATTTAAGCATAAGAAGAAAGTTAACTCGTACTTACGTTGAAAAGAATATTGTAATGAAATCAGTTTATTGCTACTTCAAATTTGTATTACACAGTGCAGTATTTAACCCGTGAACGTAGAACCGAGGGGTCCTGGGTTCGATTCCTGGTTGGGACTAATAAAAAAATTTCTTGGTGCGGCAGGACACAGAAGACTGATTAAAGAAACAGATACATTCCAAAAACGAAACACGGAAATTCAATTTAATTGTTATTAAACTATTTGAAATCAGATTGAACTGAAGTATATAATAGAATTCATAATAACATTACTGAAAATAAAACATGATAAACGGACGTAAACACAGTAAGCAGGAAACTGAGAAATAGAAAAGGCAATAAATAGGACAAAACGACCGAACAAAGGTTGATAAAATAATAATTTTCGTCAATTCTTCTAGATATAAATATACGACGGGACACCCGCATCCGTTCGCATTTTTGTGAAAAACGTTATTTCTCCCCCATTCCAGAGGGTAAACGTTTGCCTGGTACTCTAAGAAATATGGAAATGTTATCGTGAGCCCGGTTTTCGTGAATAAAATCTTATTTTAAAGGCGTTTCTGGGACGTGGATAGCGGAGACTTAATGCGAATCCTTGCGACCACTTACTTTGTTGGGCTGGCATTTAAGTGCTTTTGAATATGATGAAATTAGCGTTATATACTGAAATGGACATCAGTGAGTTGTATAATTAATATAATTTTATAAGAGCAACTGCAATTACTTGTTAACTTCTTTCTTCTCGTTTCCTTTTTCTGTAATTGAAGATTAATCGGATTTTAGGAGTATTTAATTTGAAAATGAAAAATAACAAACACAAAATATGCTTGTTATTTGTGCATTGACCAAAACACAGTAATAAATAATAACATAAGCTGTTAATCATACGGGAATGTATACGGAGTAAACGTATGAGAAATTTAGCGGAAGCAATAAAATTATAATAAATATAAAATCAATTTTCGCCGTAGGTATCTGCTTCGCTCATAATATTACTTCTGCAAGAAATATGGTGTAATGCTTTATGGGAAAGTTAACGACCGATTATAGGCAAGCGGGGAGAAAATTCTTTCGACTCCAGAGTATATTGACGTAAAGATGAAGGGCAAACACTTTATAATCACAAACGAATTTCTTAAAATCAAATCAATCTAATTCGTTATAAAATTCATTGATTATTTTTAAACTTGTCAAATAAACATCATATTTCAACAAAAAACTAAACCTCTTGAATTTTTAGAGATGAATCAAACTAACTGCGCCGCGCGGTTTCACCCGCGTAAGTCCGTATCCTGTAGGAATATCGAGATAAAAATTTGCCTATATGTTATTCCAGTTGTCCAGCTATCTACGTACCAAATTTCATTGCAATCGGTTCAGTAGTTTTTGCGTGAAAGAGCAACAAACACACATATCCTAACAAACTTTCGCATTTATAATATTAGTATGATATGAGTAGTAGGCAGGATTTAAATTAGTCTACATGGGAGGCACCAACTGTCAAATATAAAAAAAGAGTCATGAAAATGGCTTCACCCCATCAAAAATTATGAGGCAACAAACACGAACATACAGTCAAATTGATAACCTCCACCTTTGAAGTCGGTTAACAAATATTACTTACATTTCTTGAAATTACTAAATTAATTGAACAGTAGGTACACTACACATGCTTGGATTTGGTGATTAGATGCACAGGATTACAATTCGACTAAGTGCATGGTATAATCCTGTGTAAAGCACTATCACTAGAATCGCAGATCTATAATCCTTACTCTGGCTTTTAAGATCCTATATTTATAACTATATTGATATACTAGTTAATTCGGAGTAGTTTGATAATTGATTTTATACGTCATATTAAAATTTATTAATATTTATTAAAACGCTATTAAAATTTGTTGCGAAATTCAAACATTAAAGCATACATATTAGCGTCATAGGGACAGAGAAAGCGACTTTGTTTTATACTATGTAGTGATGTTTATTTCTTTACGATACCAACTTTAAATTTAAATTTAAGACTGATGCTTCGTATCGCAAGCTTGGCAGAGATATTAAAAGTGCGCACTCACACACACGCACACACACATTCGATCATACATGCACTCACACATACACATTTACACACAAACACACGCGCATGCTTACACACGATCTCACACACTGATTAATTAGTAAGTTGCTAGTTTAACCCCAGATAGACTACTTCCTAACGATGTAAAGAAACCTAGTTTAAAATACAAATAACTATTTACATAATTGAGGCGTTTACACAGGACATTACATAACTTGTTACATTTTCCCATTATGATATTTAAAACATAAATTTTATCGACTTCAAAAAAAGAGATGTTCTCATTTCGACTGCACTATTCTTTGTATTTATTGCATCATAACTTTTTACTGGATGAATCGATTCTGATGATCTTTTTTATATTTAAAAGCTGTTACTTGTCATATGGTCTAATTCTAACAGCTTGAAGGTGGAACAGTTTTTTAGTTAAAAATTAATCCTATTAATATTATAAATACGAAAGTTTGTAAGTATGGATGTATGGATGTTTGTTACTCTTTCACGTAAAAACTACTGAACCAATTGCCATTAAATTTGGTACGTAGACAGCTGGATAACTGGAATAACATATAGGCAACTTTTTATTCCGATATTCCTACGGGATACGGACTTACGCGGGTGAAACCGCGGGGCACAGCTAGTACATAATAAATACAATAATATTACTTGTTTCCACTACTTTTATATCGTGTTTGGAATCGAAATCAAATCTTATATTCATACAACAACACAGAGCCAATCGATTGTTTTAATTAATATTAAGATGATTACATGAAAGCGCGGATTACGGCGAGCTGGGCGACTTCAGTATCGGCTAATGAACCAATTTCCGTTAACTTCACAACTTCCACTCTTTATTAAAACGAATTTCGCTTAACCACCTTGAAAATTAAATTGCTTATTGAGGAAACAATTATTATAATAATCACGTAGCATAAAATGATGTTCAGAACTAACTCCAATTCGTAATAATTAATCCACGATATATTAGTTACTGGTGGATGTAAGTGATCTATCACATTCCCAGAATGTCTCAGTGCATACTCCGTCCACCACACAGCACGTTTCAAAGCACTTTGGGGCTGATCCCTTATTATTTGACGCAACTTAATTATATTCTGGCGATAACTGTAAAAAATATTGAGAGAAATGACACTTTTGCATTAAATTGCGAGCGCTCCTCACGGGACGAGGTAATAATTATGGATTTGCATATTTCAGACAATGATGAAGAGTTTCTTTATTGAACAACATAACTACAATTGTGATTGTTCTTTTTTGTGATAGTAAGAATAGAAGAAATAAGCGAAGAATGTTCTTGGTCATAAAAGCATGTGACACCAACAAAATATTATCATGTATCTTCATTACATGTCCGTATTTAAAATTTCTCATTTTTAAACATATATAAACATTTAGAGAGTTCTTGTAGCTGGAAATGAAATTGTATTTCTTGTTTCCGATGAAATCCTAATCATTGTAGCTAGGATATATAAACAAATTAAAATAACAAAACAAATTAAAATAATTTTTAATTTGAAATGAGCAATACTTGTGATAAGCAAGTTCAAACAACAAAACTCTTCAGACATATAAGATCATATATATCATAGAGAAGAAAGTGATTCGAAGTACCTAGTCTTGCCATAAATATTGTAATAAAGAAAAAAGAAAATTGTTAACTGCAAATAACATTTATTACT
>NC_052126.1:4465873-4515449 GCF_012273895.1 Zerene cesonia
GACAGATTCGAAATTCAAATGTAATATTTTTTTATAATTAAGTGTAACAGTATTTATGGCCAGACTAAGTATAAAATGAACAGCTAGCGTATTTAAATAGTTTAAATATATAACCCATTTTTACCTTGAGTCATTTATTAGTTTATCAATAGCTTGCTTCAAGCTACCCTCAGTAATAGTTTCTAAGTCCACTTTTAAACCAATTTTAAAATGTTCATATTTCTCAACATTGTACCACTGATCACCAATTAATGGGATTCCAAGTAATGGGATTCCAGCATCTATAGCTTCTTCAGTCGATTGAAGGCCACCTTGGCTTATGAATAACCTCATTTTGGGATGATCTAAAAATGGTAATATTAATTCAATGAGATCACTTAGTTTAATTTGATGGAGATTTTGAATGGATCTGATTTTAAATGGAGATTTTTCGATGCAATTTTTACTTATATACAATATAACTGCTTTTAAATATGTGACAACAATTTCACTAAAAAAAAATAATGTGTTTAAACACAAACTAAGTAAAAGTTTTCAAAATATATATCGAGTATAAATCCTATATTTAGAACTGAGTTAGCAACCGCATTTTCTTTCAATTTCAATGGCATAAAATACTCAAACATTTTAGAATCACCAACGCAATAAATCTGCTTGCGGAAACCACTTCGATGTGACAATATTTTTCGAATGACCAGGTAATTTTTCTTTATTCCACTTCCATAGAACTGTGTAAGGAAGCTCGGAGAGAACTCTCGATAAAATCTTAATCTTTCTTGGCGGTAACGTTGATGGATCGACGTTGGTGCCGAAACTCGTGTATATCACACCGACGGATGAATCGAGATGCTCTGATAAATCCTGGAATTATTACACTTTTAAATTGACATTATCAGCTTTATGTACAGATTTAAATGTAAAAAATATCTACTATTTATGACTCGTCGATCAAAATCACGATTTACTATTTTTTCTTGTCGTTACGTTGTTTAAATAAGCATTATTTTATTATACATGCTATTCTACTCTTACCCTATAAGACATATTATTTACTGCTATTTTGTAAATTGAATTGAAATACAAACGGTATAGTACCAATTACTATCAAAATGCTACAAAAATTAACCAAGAAAATTTAACCTTAGGCAATTCCCTCCGAGCTTGTAAATGTAACCCTCCCAAGTAAATTACATTAGGTGGGACCGGTCGATTAGCATCCCAAATCCGATGAGTATTAAGAAAATACAAAACAACGTTTTTCTTTAATTCACGTAGTGGGGGCACGTCATTACCTATAACTCTTTGCAGCATTTGATCTTCCCATATTTCTAAATCTTCGTAATTTTTTCGATGATTATATTCCACATACAACTCTATTAACTTATCCCATAAAGAAAGGTTATGTGTCTTACTCCTTAAAGATGACGGATAGAGTAAAGGGTGAGTTGCTGCCGCAGCTCTATCAAATATATCTAAATATCCTCCAAACGAACTAATAAGAATCACAGGCACTTTGAATATATGTGAAAACACAAGGGCTGGCCGAACACACATTTCTATCAACAACAAATCAAATTTCTTCCTCTTCTTTAATAATATTTGAACTTCGTTACTCAAAATTTGCTTTTCAAACATGTAGCTTGACATTTCGAAAGCTGATTTAGCCTTTATTTTTAAAGAATTAAATTCCTTATAATATTCGTATGATACATCGTGTATATTAATTTCTGTCAGATTTATAGGAGCATTTTCTTTTAAAAACTGTGGTTCTGCTGTAATTATGGTTACTTCATGTCCTCGTTTAACTAATTCATGCATTAATGGACGAAAACCTATTTGATGGCTTTTAGAAGGCGTTGGTAACACAGATAATATTCTTGCCGTGTCTACTTTTACAAAAATTACGAATAGTATTAAATATCGGACAATCGTTCCGTATACTTGCATATTATTGTATCTTTTTGTACATTTTTGCATATATCAATATATTTAAAAGTAAGACTCGATAGACAAAGGTACTTCACGTGAAAAAGCAAGCCACTACGATTATAGGGGTTTTTGACGTTCATTTTTAACTGAATATTTTACAAACAATCACTTCAAAAATGCACGGCTATTGTTCATGTAACGACAAAATTTCTGGGAAACAGAGAATCAGAAATATTTGCAGTCACCGTATGATACAATTTTGAAATAAAATTTCACATTTCATAGTTCAATAACAGTTATATGAATATGTAGGTAAATGAAATGTCTATCGTTTTTAAAAGGGACTCTGTTTTATTATTATTTAATATTAACAGAAAATGGTTAAAATAAAAGTTTGGCAAATCCAAAAATGCACGACTCATGATGGTCATTCGTTCGATAAAAAGATATATTTAATGTATTGAATAATCGAGTGTTCCAAAATAGATATACAAGCACTCGTGTGTATTTTTGTCGGATTTAGTTTCTTATTGATAACAATTAAATGGTACAGTATATAATCACTATTTTCAATACCAATCACTGGGTCGTAGATCTAATAAAAAAAATGATTCAATTTATGAATTTTTACCAAAATTAAAAGTACTGATTGTCGGGAATTTTCTTTTGACTATTTCTGTATTTGTTTAGGTTTTATAACATTAAATCCATTTTTGACAGTGACAGAAATATTTTCCATTAAATTATCTTTATAATAGTACGCAGGCTGAAATGATTGCGTGGATAACTGATCGTGTAATTAATAAAATAGTTGCGAAACTGAGGCAAAACGAATATTTTGATAATAGAGCGCTCTCTGGTGCTTCGCATCATGAGTCGTTCAAAAAGTAGAACATGCAGGAATATAGACAGGATATTCAATTTAAATAAAGAATTTCGAAGTGGTCATTTTATCATCACAAAAAGATTAATATGTTCAAATATTATTATGTATGTATTAAAATTTCTAAAGTCCCAATCCATCTCGAACCTGACTGAATTTTTATTTTATGTGAAGAAATTGTAGTGAGAACCACGCAAAGCCTATGCTGAATTTGATTTACGTGCTGTCGACGATGTATCCACGTCGCCTCTGACTGCTGAAATATTTAAGATTCCCGCGGGAAGCACCGAGGAAAATCAATATGGACCCCTTTTTTAGGGCAAAACCCCAAAATATGTATAAATATATGATACTTTAAGGGTATAATTTACTAGAACCAATTTTTTTGAAATTAAAGAAAGATATTTATAACGAAATGATAATGAATTATGGTTATGCTCTATCCCACAGCTGGTAAGGAGCTGGGTGATCGTCTGATAAGCGAACACCATAATAACCACTTGCAGAGACAGGACCCGTATTTATATTATGATAATGTTATGTGACCAAAGACGAACGTAAATCAGTGTAAGCTGGCCCAGTTCATTACGTGTATAGTATGTTTTTATTCTGACTTAATTGTACCACCACACAGCTTTCATCCTATCCTACTAATCCTACTAATATTATAAATGCGAAAGTTTGTAACGATGTGTGTGTGTTTGTTGCTCTTTCACGCAAAAACTACTGAACCGATTGCAATGAAACTTGGTAGAAAAAGGTGCGTAGACAGCTAGACAACTGGATTAACATATAGGCAACTTTTTATCCCGATATTCCTACGGGATACGGACTTACGCGTATAAGCTAGTATACATATATAACAATATGCAACATTTGATAGTCAAACTTGAAGCATCAATCTAATTTTAATAAATATACGGAGCTGATAAAACTGTATGCGCGCGCGACAAAAGGACAAAACCTATCCTATGTTGTAAGTATTCGAATAGTTTTGACGAATTACGTCTACTTAAATTCTTTTAATCATTTCCAAAAAAAAAAAAATTGTTAAGATTACAGGTAAAACCGTACTAAAATACGTGTTGTATAACCGCTCAATTATTCGATATATTCTGTCACTTCGAATCCACTCCAATAAGGATGAAAATCGTGCGTCAGAAGCGAGAGAAAATCGTTGTCCATTCCAACGGTGATAGGACAAAGTTTCATGCAATTCTATACCTTAGCCCCAGAACGTGACGCTAACAAGATTTCTACACCGTGAACAAGTTAGTTACTAGTGCAAGGTAAACTAAACTTAGCGAATACGTTTTGTACTCTGCAGGAGTTATTTAGGACTTTGGAATTAATTTATAACGAAATATGTTGTTTTTTTTTATTTTACGCAGTAAATTTTTACGATTTAAGTCCAAAGTCCTGATCGCCTCCTTGATACAGAGGTTGACGCGTGAGCTTAGAACCGAGGGATCCTGGGTTCGATTCCCGGTGGGGACGCACAAAAAAAAGGTCTCGGTCTGGCAGGACACAGAAGGCTGATCACCTACTTGTCCATAGAAAATCGATCAGTGAAACAGATGTACATCATCTGCCCCATACCCCACTAGGGGACACGGGACTTCACACAAGTCCAAAATCCTAACCACTGAGACACTACTTCTACAATATTATATGACAATATTATCCAATTACCTTCATATGACATACTTCCATACGAAATATACTGTATTCAAGAGCAATACTTTAGAAACTTTTATCTCTATAACGTTCTTTGTATTTCTAAATACACGTCTCAAAGCCAGTCTTTTGTTTAGACTCTGCTATTGTGGACGTTTTCCGATAATGCAAGCTGTATCGGCCGATATCTCAAAACATTTGTGTTTTATTTGAAGAATACGCCTGGAATAGCAAAATAAATATCAATTTCATATGCACAATCGAACTTATAGGCATAACTACACGGCCCGACTACGGCTAAGCAGTCATAAGCAGTCATTTACTGTAATTGAAATAATAGAAACTATCTTTTAAGTCGGATCAAACTGCACATAGTATTCAGTTTGATTAAAATCGGTTGAATAGTTTAGGAGTCCATCGCGGACGTAATTTATGTATATAAAAATTAATTTTATATGAATAACTATACTTATAAGATAAACTCGAACTACGATACTAGTTGCCAATTGCTTCATACATTTTTCATTTTGCTAGATTTAATTCAGTGTAACAAATCAGTAAACCCTTTTAGTAAAAAATGTAATAAGCGAGAATATTCGAGATCTTCCGTGATTTTGTGGTATCGCTAGGGATTTCGTGGAATCTCTGTTATCCTCATTTCTCTATGACATACATATTTTTCTGTACATCTATGCGTGACAATATGATGTATACAGTTATGAAGGCCTAAATAGTTTATTTTCAATGTTCACTGTTATATTTCATACATCAACCCAGGTCTTTTTTAGCAATTTTTTTTAAATTCTATTTAGAAACTGATAGTTAATTTGTAATTTGAATACACGATGTCAGTCTCAGTACATATTTCAATCGCGGGACCCTTTACATATTGAGATGCTCTCTTTATGATTTTTTGTCATAATTATTGGCTATTTGTACAAACATTTTACAACTGTTTTCCATACCAGCTGCCTGATTTACGATACAAATTTTTAACCCCTGTTCCCAAAAATTAATGAGGTTCTCAATTCGACTATTTTTTTTTTTTTTGGTTTTATCACTCGATAACTTCGTGGGTTTTCAACTGCTTGATTCTTTTTGATAGGAAATATAATAGGTGGTACCTCCAACCCTCCAGAAACATCCATCCATTCAAAAATCCATAAGAAATAACCTTATTACAACAAAGACATAATTTCAACCAATGCTGTAATATTGAGATAAATGAAATCAAAAGACAACATCTCTCAGAACTTTTATAAAGAAAAATGGAAAAAAGATAATCATTAGATTTCTTTGAAGATAAAGAATTCTACATAAATTATTATTTGATAATATATTCAAACCTACTTTTATTTATCAGTACGTCAATAACATACTCAATATAGTGCTTCAAAAGATGGATAATTTTGGTTTAGAAATACCAAGAAATACAATTATTTATGTGTCTTGTTCACATAATGTGTTAACAAAGTAGATTCTTTTCTATATACATAACTAGCTGCGACCCGCGGTTTGTCCCGCGTAAGTCTGTATCCCGTAGAAATATCGTGATAAAAAGTTTCATTGAAAATAAAAAATCTAATTTCGTTGCAATCGGTTCAGTAGTTTTTGCTTGAAAGAGTAATCATACATACACATAGACATACATCCATCCTCACAAACTTTTGCATTTATAATAATAGTGGGATTAGAACTGTAGTTAGTATATTCATATATTACGTTGAAACAAACTAAGATTTTCTAAATTATTAAAAAAAATATTCACATAAATAACCTTCAATTTAATTTTTAGTTTCATAGCATTGAAATGCTTTATAAATGATAAATTTTGGAAAAATATTAAAAAATTATATATTATATTAAATTAACCTTACTAATAATTGACCATTTTCAGCAGTGAAATTCCCTCTGTAATGATGAATATTATAAATGCAGGTGTGTTTGTTTGTTTGTGAAGCGGTAGGAGGCTGGAGGACTCTACGCGATGTGAAAGCTAAAAAGCTAGTGGAAGATATTTTTATAAAACAAATGAAATTCTTGTATGTGTTTTAAAATGCATATTTCTATGTACTCCTCCGAAAGGAATAAACATTTTAGATATTTTTTTAATGCAAAATAAGCAATCTTTTCTACAAAATCGCCTCTTCCAGACTATCACAATTTAATAGACGCAAAAACGTTATCATATTTTCATGGAAAATAAAGATTTCCGTAATAAATTCAAAATCCGTGCAGCTAGCCTTGCTTCCGAATGCTTTTGTTATGTCCTGTTTGGAAATTATTTCCTATTAAAGTGGTACTCTTCCGGAATACATAAGTGTACTCTCACCCTGTTTGTTGCCAGAAACAAATTATGAAACTTCCCTAATAGAAGATTTATTGCACTTAGAATTTTTCATATTGGCTGTTTTGAAGAAAACATAATAAGTGAAGTCCCGTGTCCCCTAGTGGGGTATGGGGCAGATGATGTACATCTGTTTCACTGATCGATTTTCTTTACGGACAAGTAGGTGATCAACCTTCTGTGTCCTGCCAGACCGAGACATTTTTTTTTGTGCGTCCCCACCGGGAATTGAACCCAGGACCCCTCGGCTCTACGCTCACGCGTTAACCACTGTACCAAGGAGGCGGAAGAAATCATAATATCGATTATTATTTTACTGATTGCTTATTTACCCCTAAAAAGCCATCCATGAATAACGCCATATGAACTTAAGCTTTTCTTACCCCTCTCCTGTGACAGGCTATCCAATTTAAGTAGTCCCTTCCCCTGTCGTGACGACACACATCAAATTTTAAGCATTTTAAAAAAGTTAATATTAAATTTCGAATCATAGTAAGTATTTTAAATCTTGATATATGATGTCACGAGACGATATTTATAGATGACCCCTTATCGATAAGATATTGATTTAGTAATTAAAGACTTTTAAACGGGTCTTAAACGCGATTTATTCATTATATTATTAACCCGACGTTTCGAACGCTTTACAGCGAGCGTAGTCACGGGGAGACTTAGTTACGACTAGTTTAAAATCCGTTTAAAAGTATTTAATACTAAGATATCGATTGTCATATTGCTTGTGGTCGGTGGTGGGTGTTGTGGATATGTTATAATAAATAAAATAAAATAAATAAATAAAATACCATTACCATTTGATTGAGAGGCTCTCTTCCTCTTGCTGACTGAGAGCCAGTCCCTTCCCTGCTCATTGTATATACAGTTGCAGATAAAAATCTTTAAAGATTGAAACAGAAAAATAAAAATTTAAAAAACTAGAAATTGTTATATAAAGACAAAATTGGGGGATAGCCAACCCTATGAGTGTTGAGTGTGTGTGTGTGTGTGTGTGTGAAATTTATATAGTATGAAAATGTTATATAATGCTTCCTTTCATAATTTTTTTTTTCTAGCGGTCATTAACTTACTATGAACAATTCTTAATCTGAGAATATATTAAAAGGTCGTCAAAAATATACGACCGGCATCTTATAAAATGTTAATTGAAATTAACACCTTATTACGTGGCAGTAATGTTATGTAAAAAACTCTGCTTAATAGACGCGTGGGCATAGCTTTACTGTGGATAAGTTTTTTATTATTTAGCGAACCTTCTAAGAGCAAGACTCTTTATTGTACAAATAAGGCAAACTTACTTTACGGGTCGCAGACGACTCCTTAGATGCACCCATGGCCCCTTCACTAAAACGGCTCGACGGAACACGGTGGGACTTTAGTCGGTGGATTCCGACATAACCCACGGTCTCTTTCCCACTACAAAAAAAAGGTCACCGGGACGCCTTAAACTAGTGCTCATTCCAGTGTTACACGACCTGTGGGTCTGTCTTCATCCTACACTGGAATAAGACCTACTTTAACACGTTAACCGATATGTTCTACAATCCTATCCTACTAATCCTAGTAATATTATAATCCTACTAATATTATGAATGTGAAAGTTTGTAAGGATGTGTGTGTGTTTATTACTCTTTCACACTAAAACTACTGAACCGATTGCAATGAAATTTGATACGTAGACAGCTGGACAACTGGAATAATATATAGGCTACTCTTTATTCTGATATTCTTACGGGATACGGACTTACGCGGGTGTAACTACGGGACGAAGCTAGTTAATTGTCTATAATTCCGATATTTCTCCAATTCTCAAATCCAATTCGTATAGAAGTGGATAAGAGAATACTAATGAAATCCAGCTTATATATGTGCTTTATTCTCTTCAGTAAGATGAAATTTAGGATAAAGGAGATATATCTGTTGGAATATTGAAAGTCTTCATAACTTTTATAATATTAGATTGTGATATATCGCTCCGGAGAGTGGATGATTTAAAGTTCTGAATATTGCTTGTCTGAAACCATTCTGAATGTGATCGATTCGATATTCCTATTCACGGCTTACGATTCTATAACCGTCTTCAAAAAAATCTCATTTTTTGAAGTCGGTTATAGAAAGGTTCTCAATTTAAGTGTATTTTTTTGGGTAATAACTAGCATAATACTAATATAACATAGCATAATCTGCAATTATTAAGGCAATAGCCGGTAATTAAGATTAATTTGTATTATATAATTTTAATTTAACCAATGTATCACACAAAGTTTTTGTTTTGTTCATTCTTTAATATTATTTTTGTTCTATCACACTTGACGTTAACGTGAATGTTGTAATTTCGTGTAATTGAAGGTGCAGTAATCTATGAATGTGGCAGGCTTTTTTGAAAATGTGAACTGTGTCCTTTGTTGGAAATTCATTATTAATAAATAAATAATAAAATAAAAATATAATTAAATAGAATATGTTAAGTGAATGGTAATTTAAGGTTAATAAAAGTGCATTTTGGGAAAAAATTACACAGTTTTTTTTATTACACAGTAAGTTTAAGCGGATTCTTTTAACCGACTTCCCAAAAAAGAGGTAGATATCAATTAGACTGTTTTTGATAAATTTTGAAAGAATAGAAAAAATTTATCATTTATAAAAGCATTTCAATGCTATAAAAATAATAAATTGAATTTAGACTGTGTTTTTTTACTTTGTTACCTCAGAATTTTCAACAAAGTGTTAAACTGCTACTAGTCAGTCTGTCGGTCTGTCTGTGTGTCTGTTCGTCCATCTGTCACCATAGTCGTGATAGTTGGCAATTGAATTTGTTGCCACAACTGTAAATTGGTTGGGTGACCAATTTTATTTGCTCATTAGCTTATTTCCATTTTCCTTTAGTATCGATGGTCCGACTCACACTTGACCAATTTTAATTTTAATTTCATCCACAACGTAAATATTATTTTCATTTAAAATCTACAAATAGAGCCCTTTAGATGATTGCCTTTCCTTTTTTTATCAATTGCTACCTTAGCTTCGCGGTCTCACTTACTGACAAATCGAGGGTTACGAACGTTTATTAAAAAAAAGCCGTTTGATACTGTGTCTTTTGCTACTTTCATCCATCCTTATCCATCGGTTCGATGTATGGATGGATTCATATAAATTATCATTGGCCTATTCAATCTGTGACAAATTATAGATGCAGCTATATTTTAATCTCTCTTTTTTTTCTTTTTTTTTAATTGTTATTATTACAAATTTATATAGCTTTATGACTTTATTTTAATTTTTAGTTTTATAGCATTGAAATGCTTTTTTATGACTTTATGTTTTAGGGCTTTATGACTTTATGTGTCGTTGGTGGCTGAAGAGCCCGATTCTAGAACGACAACAACGTCCGCAAGTCCTTTATTTATATATTAATGATGTTGATTGTGATAAATTATTTAATCTAGTTCGTCGATCATAAAGAGCATCGAACCAACTGCGATCATGTGCCCCACTTTATATGCCCATGTGTATATATACACATGGGTATATAAATTATACTGTATTTAAATTGAGCTTAAAATATGAAAATTAAGGAAGGTGTTTGGAAAGTGTCTATTGCATTTCAAAGATAAAAATAACCATTGGTTAAGTGAGAGCTTGTCAAGTTATTTGTATCCCTCCAAAACCGTAAGGTAACGGACATGAGTACCAGCGTAGCGTTTTTATCACTTCATTATTCATCATCGATGATGATGATGAATAAAAATGATAACTGTCAACTACTTTTTCTCCGTTGCTTGGAACATATCACTCTTAAGTGATAAGGCCGGTTTAGTGATAAGTTATTTATTTTGAGGATATGTTATGTACGCCAGCACAATAAAGTGTAAATAAAAAATTAATACCAAATTAATAAAATATTGGTCATAAAATCATCACTCATCAAACTTATCATCAATGATAATGAAGAAATTATGTTAAGTTCAATACATACTATTAGGCAAATAATATAATCGTATATCATGTATATTATCAAATGAATTACAATCAAGTAAGTACGTAGTGTTTTTAAATTTATAACTATTGTGGGAGTCGAGCAAGTTTCGGCACGAATGGGGCCAGCTCGCACCGGGGCTAGTACCACAGCCCCACAGAAAACCGGCGTGAAATAATAGCTTGCCATTGTGTTTCGTACGGTGAGTGGGGGAGCCGGAGGCCTATTTCCTTCTCCTAGTCCTTCCTAGTCCATTCCTTCTTTCCATTCATCAATCCTTTCCTCATCCTTCATCCCTTAAAAGCGGGCAGCGCATTCTCAAAGGTCTAAGCCTCTGCGAATGTTCATGGGCGGTGGTGATCGTTTACCATCAGGCGAACCACCAGCTCAGTTGCCCGCTATGACATTAAAAAAAAAAGACATTGACATTAAAGAACTTACTTAAACGTCTTATAAATGAGAATGCATTTTAGTGAATTTTTTTTGGAATCAAGAATAATTATCGTTGTTCTGAACTTTACACACTACTTGATATTTAAAACTCAAAAATTTATTAAATTAACTAGCCTTTCTTCAAAAGTGCTTTTGAACCGACAATATACACAATTTCCAAACATTTACAGAAAAATTACAGAAAAGGTTCAGAAAGCAGTTTCTACAGACAAGAGCCGCCAAGAAACTCTGTAGTTGCTCTTTTAAAATAGTAGCAAATACGAACTGAGAGTAGTCCTGGCGATAATAGGTAGTGGCGGGAGCTGGATTGGGTTGATGTAGTCGGTACTGAAGAGCCTAACATCTAACACCGGGGCACAATAGACGCCCCCTGACCCACATAGGGCACATAGGAAATCAAGTCAGAAAGTAACTAGTATATAAGGTAGCTCCGCTTATCGCTTCCGCTGTACCATCACAACGTTTTTAGTACAGTCACGTGCAGATCTGAATGCAGAACGCAAGAGAGCACTGAAATCACGTAGCCCGGTGACACTTATGGGAAATATTATTCACCAGTTTTAAAGTGAAATCTTGGAGCTAAAATATAAGGTGCTGTGGCTGGGTGAGTGACAAATATTTCTTGAATATATTTCTTTATTTAAACTGTTCATTAAAAGATATAAATATATGAAAACACCCAGAGCATTTGAAGTATTCAACGATGACAATTCTGTTAAATTAGTGTAAGGTATTTCTTTATTTTAAGGATACGTCATTTATTTTTCGGATAATTTGGTGGCTATATATATATTTTTAGGTTTTCAATATTAAAACCAATAAATATCATTCTTTGATTATTCTTCTTAAATTATATAGATTTACTAGCTGCACCCGGCAAACGCTCTTCTGCCTTACTCTGATCATTTAGGGGGATGAAAAATAGATGTTGGCCGATTCTAATAGATACCGGATAAGCACAAAAAATTCATCAAAATCGGTCAAGCCGTTTCGGAGTATGGCAACGAAAACTGTGACACGAGAATTTTATATATTAGATTTAATTCACATAATGACGTTATTACAAAAACTATCAAGAACCTATTTAGAACAACGCCCTTAAAATCCAACCAGCGTTTTATTTTTAATCCGTCCAACTTTTGCAATGAAGCGACCCATGGGTCATCTTAAACGAAACAACGCTCTGAACTTTGAGCTAAAGCATTTCAAAGAAGTTATGCCCCTGGCAGCGGAGCCAAGTCTCTCACAAGGAATTGAAAACTATCCCTGTATCGAATGACAAAGGGTATCAACAAAATTAAGCTCGCTTTAGAGTTGCGATATTTTTAATTAACTGTAAATGTGAAAAGCATTGAGGAAATTATTTAATTTACTTTTCAACGACTTTAATGGGTGTGAGAGACAATGATTTTAGAAGGCGAATACAGAAAAGGACTAAGAAAGGCAAAATATAAACTGCTCCCTCGCTCACAGCATCTAACACAGTAGTACTTACATGCTACTATTTCACGCTGATCATCTTTGGGGGTGGTACCTTCCCCGGAACGAGCTGGTCCAACTCGTGACGAAGCATACCCCGAAAATTAATTAGAACGACATTGTTAAATCGTTTTTAGTTATAAAAAAACTATCAAATAGCAGGCATATAATTTAACTGTACTATTATATCCCACCACTACTACACTTTATATTATTACTAGCTACGCCCCGCGGTTTCACCCGCGTAAGTCCGTATTCCGTAGGAAGATCGGGACAAAAAGTTGCCTATATTTCATTCCAGTTGTCCAGCTGTCTACGTACCAAATTTCATAGCAATCAGTTCAGTAGTTTTTGCGTGAAAGAGCAACAAATCACACATCACACATCCTTACAAACTTTCGCATTTATAATATTAGTAGGATAGAATAGTAGGATTAGTTTCCGTAAATACCTATTTATCTCTCTATTTATCTAAAGCCGACGTGGCACAAAGTGGATCATTAGGATAATTCATTAAACATTAATACAAGTTTGGGTTAAATCATATAGGATTATCTTAATTACGGCGACAATGTTGGTCTAAGCAATCAGTCTAATGATATATTAATTTTAAATTAACATTTAGATGATATTCATGTGGGTGCTAAATCAAAACATTACTATTTTTATTAAATTAGCATTATTTTTATCACTTAAACTTCTTATATTTCCTTTCCTGCTAAGTTGCCTGTTTAGCAAAAACGTCGTCTTTTGTATGCTTTAAAATAGTAGCTGCGCCCCACGTTTTTACCCGCATAAGTCCGTATCCCGTAGGAATATCGGGATAAAAAGTTGCCTATATGTTATTCCAGTTGTCCAGATGTCTACGTACTAAGTATCATTGCAATCGGTACCGTAGTTTTTGCACGGAAGAGCAACAAACACACACGTATCCTTACAAACTTTCGCATTTATAATATTAGTAGGATAGGATTAATGACTAATTACATTGTATTTATTTCCTTTCTTATTTCTTCGTCGTAGTTTGTTGATCTTCCTCATTTATAAGTGTTTACTAAAGTATATTGTATTGTACAATAGAGTTGTACCAAGCCATCAATTTATTTTTGAAACGGCAATGGAATGGAAAAATTCTTGAATTGAAGTAGAATTGGCATTTAAATTGAATTTTAATTTTTAAGTATTCTGAAAGCTATTGAATATTCATGTATTTATGTGCTTCAAAACTACCTCCTCCTTTATATATATATATATATATATATATATATATATATATATATATATATATATATATATTACTTTTTCACACTTGGTTGCCTAGAAGAGATCACTCTTTATTGATAGGGCCGCCCGTTGTACTGGTTAAGTATTATTTGTTTTAAGGATTCGTTATGTATGCCAGCACAATAAAATGTAAATATATAAATAAATCAAAATTATGCCCAGAATAGTATTCTACGGTTATTCTGAAACACAGTGTGGTTTTAGTGGGTAAGAATCCCATATAACCCACGCTTTCATCTACGGAGTACGTCGATATCTTTGCAAGAGTTCCGAACTGTAAAAAAAAGTTCTAGTCTTGTATCTTACAAATCTTCAACTGGAACTAAATTAAACTCTAGATGTAATAAAGGTTAGTCTGTCCTAAGCTTGATAAGGGTCAGGTCAGCATAATTGTTTTTATCGAATTCTAGATATGTGTGTAATTGTTTATTGGATCCTTGGTAGGATCTTGTTACGTTTACGTTGTAAGAAAGAAGTATTCCCTTTTAATATTACGCATATGAAATATTTTCTTATTCTTCATGCCTATACTTTGTTTATACCTACATGCTTATACTGAGTGGAGTTGAAGATATAACAGTGAATTAAGCTAATTATAAATAATGACGTTACTTATAGTATACGCACTGAAATCAAACAAACATGTTCAAAAGATAAGCCAGAAGTTATTACTTTTATTTCTCATGATATTAAAAAAGCACCCTGTAGATAGCAGTTTGGTGCTCGACACTGCGCTGTACAAGTGTTCAACATGATACTGCGTCGTTGTCACACTTCTCTCTCTCTCACAGGTTGGTCAATGAATCATTACAAATGGTGTTCTTTTTTGTTTTTATGATACATTTTTTCTAGTTCCAAATACTGGCGTGACAACATTAATTGGGACCATGGCTGACACCAGCTTCAAATAAAAACCAAGTAAAAGTTATATAGTAACAATATTAATAATACGGTCACGTTTTCCGCAACATGACGTCACGTTCAATTTTGCGTGAAAAGAAAAGGAGGGGGTAGCCAGTCAAAGCTGGAACCATCCCAGCTCCTCCATGAAGCTAAGCAGCTTGTGTGGACTGCCGAAAACCTCAGGAAGGGACCTAGGACAACCCAAGTGCCTTGCCCTGTACTCCGCAACCGCCGTGGATTCCATGATCACGAGGGCTGCCGTTTCTTCAGTCGTCATGCACGCTCTACATAACGGACTGTCAGTGATCCCTAAGTTTGTATGTATGTGGTTAAAACATAATTATTACAATCCTACTCATAACCTCCTTAGAAGTCGGTCGAAGTTAAATACGTCACATGCCTTACCGGTTGGCCACAGAGCTGGCTTATATTGCAATAACCAAATAATATATACAAATAGACGTGTAGGGAACACGATTTGAATACGTTTAACTCAAATTACTTGACTTCAAATATACACGAGAGATTCAGAGCGTGTGATACCATTAATAAGAAAGAGTAAGCACTAAGAAAAGTTAAATGTTATGTGTTATAAGGACTGCGTGATGTGAATGGATTCATGTTTTGAAATACATTTCAATTTAAATGCTATTTGTAGCCTAAATATAAAACCGAGTTATAATGTATGTTTTTCTTAATAAAGTTGCTTATCTTAAAATAAAATAATGTACGTGTTTACATGTATGAATCATGCATTCATCAAAATGCGAATATTTGTGAGAATGTATGTATGTTTGTTAATCTTTCACGCAAAAACCTCTATTGGAATTTCTATTAAATTTGGTACAGAGATAGATTATAGACTGAATGAAAACATATGCTTATATTTAGCAGGGTATCACGCGAGTGATGCCTCAGGTTTCATCTCGTATTACATATATCTAAGCTTCCTATTGCATCTATATCAGTATTAAATGTACTATACCTGTGTCATCGCGTATTGCGATGCTGTGAAATGCATTTAAAAGCATGTCTCGAACTAAAAAGGCTGAGTTGTGGCGGTGTTGAATAGCTGCTTGAACGTAATGAGAGTGTAATATGGCCGCACCCGACTGATGCTGTCACTTGATAACAAATCCTATTCTCTTACAATTACAAAGATTTAAAAAAATATTTTCGTGTTAGATAGCCCATTTATCGAGGAAGCTAGTTTATTAGACACCAACCATCTTTTATATATGCTGAATATTCTTTATAAAATACCTAGTTTCAATTACCTAAAAACGCTAAAATTATAGAATCTACTAAACTTGTCTTTATATCGTATATGTAATGAATTTGAACCTGGCGCTCCTAATAAGTATCATAGAATTATTTCATGAAGTTATTGTTTTGTCATCGACCCTTGATAAGTGTACGAACGTTTTAAATAAATCAGTCCATTTTAAGTGGGTAAATAACAATTCGAAAGAAGGTAAAGCTAATAAACGTATGGTGTAACGATGTTTTCATTAGAATCATTTTAGGTAAGTTCAGGCCAACTACCACGCTCTGCTGTAAGATCATGCTTTGTTAGAAATTGGGTCATACTTCAAGGGGATTTGTTTGTAGCTTCACAGAACACCGAATTCAAAGTGTAGAACATTGTGGGTACTTGGTACTATAATGTATTAAATATTATTATAATTATAAATTGGCTGGTTTGAGGATCTCTGAAGAATGTAATTAATTTAAAGATGAATGGCAATGACGCATATTTTTATTTCAATACGCAATATATACGCGCTACGGAAAGCTGCTAACAAAACATGAGAACAATTGTACTTTATAACTTATTCCTAAACTTTATTTTGATATGAAATAGACTAAATTTAAATAGACCAAATGCTAATGGACACGGGAGGTCTTTAAAGAGAACGGTGTTAAATAAAAAAAATAATAATAATATACTAAATATAAAAAAAGACAGGTAAATTGAGACGATCTCTCTTTTTTGCAGTCAAATGACAAGATTTCTGTAAATAACAGTAAATTTCATATGTTCTGACAGTTATGTATACGACTCACAAATACTGTACTGTAATACTATAATACTGGCATCAAAGTGATGACGAAAAATAATAACAGCTATATGAAATACGTCATACAGCTAAGTTTAAAATTATTTAAATTTAAAGCAATAACATGCATTGATTGTTCCTACCTAACTAATTTACGGATCCCACAAACTTTGTTTACTCGGGTAATAAAATCGTAACAGAGTTAAAATCTAGCGCCAAACACTAGCAAAACAACTGATTTTCAAGTCCCCACTACGTGCAAACAACTTTAGCTATTGTCGCGTGGGAGTTGGAGTCAAAATAGCGTGCACAATTGCATAACAATTAAACGACGGTAGTTAGAAATTTCGGACGCTGCTGCATTCAGCGTGCAATCAAGAAATTCAAATGCAGAGCAGATGTCTTCGACGAAACATTCCGGATGGCCAAACTTGTTAAGTTTCGTAAATTATTTAGAAATTTGTTGACTAAGTCCCTGGTTAGGAGTTAGCCAATCAGCGTTATGTATTGCGTCTCAGTGTGACCAGTGGTCGATGACTCAAAACAAAAAACTGTTTGAGAAAAATGTGAGAACAGAGGAATATTACTAAATGAGAGTTTGAGCTCGAGTTTAGTCGATAAGGTTCAGCATTAATTTGTTACCATTGTACTCCGATGAAAATTGTTCCAAGTGCATTTTTAGTGTATTTTTAACTGTACCAAATCAGATTTTAGTCATTATAACAGAGGTAATATGCATATATGTCACTTTAGTCCTGTTATTTTAGGTTTTATCTGCTAACGTAAATGCTACAGAAACTACGCGTCAAACAAATAAATATTGAATTTCGTTACTATAATTAAATATTTTTTTTAGATTATGTATTTTATAATATGTATATATTACATAAACAAGTTTAATTATTTAATTGTATATTTATTTACATATTCAAACATCACAATCATGAATATATGTATTATTTAACACAAGAGCCCATTATAAAGTTGGTGTCAAAAGATGTCGCTTTAATACAAAGTACAGGTGAAGCTAATAAAAATAAACTCAGTATAAATTTGTTCACTCACAAGACTGACATTCCCGGAAGCACATATATTCATACTGATGCAATTTTCCAAGAACCTGACATACAGTCTTTGTAGAAGCGCTGACATAATAATCCTGAAGGCTCCTTATAAATTGTTAACCTATTTTGTCGTATCTTACGTGACACCCATGCGTTACACGTCACGTATCAAGATATTTGACTGTAAATCAAATAAGCGAGTGCCGTCGTGGTTTCTATTTTTAGATGGACAGGTGCGAATGTATGAGTGGCTGTGAAGAATTTACCCACACAAGTTTATTTCCTCTAAGATCTACTTTATCAATCAATTTAGTAGTTAAAACGTGTAAAAGGCCTATCGGTTGTTAAATGACGTATGTGCAAAGAACGGAATAGAAAAAATCTGTAACGTAAATTAGCAATTCATTCTTATAAAAAGTATTTAATCAACATAATTTGCATTGTTACGGTTTTATTATATAAAGATAAAGATCTGAAAGAAGTTTACAATTGTTTAAAAGTAAATTGTTTTTGTTTTATTATGCTATTGTTGTCGCTTGCGTGATCAAAGAAAATACAACAATTATCATACATGTCATTAACTTAAAAGATAGGATAGTTTATATAATTTCAATTATAATAAATGACTACCCGGATGGAGACGGGGAGCGCAGGTAGTATTACTATAAAATAACAATATATTTAGAAATAAAAACTTTTCAACGGATTTTAAACGCGATTTATTCATTATATTATTAACCCGACGTTTCGAACACTTTTCGAGTCTCCCCGTGACCACGCTCGCTGTAAAGTGTTCGAAACGTCGGGTTAATAATATAATGAATAAATCGCGTTTAAAATCCGTTGAAAAGTTTTTAATTTCTAAATGTATAATACTCGCGTGAAACCAAACACAAGAAAATACTATAATAATATATACTAATATAAAAAGAACAATAGTCATGTGTATTCGATGTTATCTTCTGCAACTGTAAAAGTAAACGTATCATACATACATATCTGGTATTTAACGAAAACATTCCTTAGCCAAATACAGCATTGGTGCTGTAAAGCTTCTATCCAGAACAAACTCGTACCCACAATATTACAAAGTTTCTGTTGCTAATTCCACTACCCGTTATATTAGCCCAATGGGGCTTAAAGGGTACAAAATTTGTACTAACCATAGATGTAGACCGCAAGATGTTTTCAATATAAGGCCTTTATTAAACTAAACATGTTTAGCAACCTTCGCAATTCTTTTAAAATGCAATTAGATTAACTATCTAATGCTACATAATAATATAAACACAGACGTTTGGCACACACGCACACACACATACACACACGCATAAATAAACACACTCAGTCTCGCTCAACTCGCTCATTAATTAGTATAGAATGGTAAAGAATATGATATATATTATAGTAAATAATAGTAAACAGTAAAGAATATTTAATTAATAATTGTAAAACTAATAATTGGCCGATTGTAAACATAATTACGAGTGTGATTGTGAGATTTTCATAAGTAAAATAAATAAATGAAATATCTATGGAAATGAGATGTTTCCTCAAGGATCTTATGTAACCCTAGCCTCTCATCAATGTCAGTTAGGTTTGGTTGGTAATGAATTCTAACTATGACTCCCATGGCCCCTCGCTAAAGCGGCTCGATGGAACATAGTGGGATTTTAGTCGGTAGAATCCGACGTAACCCACGTGGTAAGTACCCCGTGGGTATCTATGTAAGATTTCCCTACAGTAAAAGGTGTCCATGTACTTCAATTAATGCAATTATGATATAATTGATATGTATTTTTTAATCAATCCAGAAAGCGACGAAATTAATATAAACGTATCTAGAAAGCTGTAAGTCTATGGCGAAACCGATGAATTCAGCCCCTTACAAATTTATGAATTTTACATGAACTGTTTTAAAACTTCTCTGTTTTGGTGTCGTATCGTAATGAAGCAGCTTCCGAAGTTGATACATATTAATCTTATTAAATAACAGATATTAGTACAATAAATTGAACACGTCAGTGATACAGAACTTTCACCGCCCACCGATTTAGACGATTTAGCCTATATGGCTAAATCGTCTACGTCATAACAGCTTTTTTTCATGTCATAGCGGGCAACTGAGTTGGTTGTTCGCGTGATGGTAAGCGATCACCACCACCTATGAACAATCATTTTCCGCTTTCAAGGAGTAAATGGTATGGACAGGTTTGACGACTGGAAAAAAGGAATGTACTGGGAAGGGTTAGGAAAAGGAAACGGGCATCCGGCTGTTTATCTCTTAGATATTAATTGTTCATCAACAGGCCATCACTTTGAGTCATAATAGATCTTATTTATTATTTATTTATTCTTCATTGTATACACAAACAATACAAAATATATGATAATAATTATAACAAAGGATTTTGTAAACAGTTGGCGTAATTTTTCAATTTATGTATTATATCTACTGTGTACATGCTATCAGATATTCTAAATTGGTTGGACAATAATTTAAGAATATATTACTACAGTTAATTTAAAACGTAAACTTAAGCATTTCTACTTAAACCAACTATAGTAATTATATATGGATATGGATAAAAATTAGAATGTATTGTTTTGGTATGAGAAATTTTGAAAGATTTCAATGAAATGATAAAGCATTTCAATGCTATAAAACTCAAAATTAAATTTGTTTTGGTATGTTTAAACTACTTACCTACTTAAATAGACAGTTTTAACCGGAATTATTTTAGTACATTGCAAATTTATTTGTATACGCACATTACTTTATACCTCATTGGTTTTGCTTTAGTCGCTACACATTTAACTTGTTAATTCCATTTTTTGTTTATTTATTTATTTATTCTTTATTACACACTTTCACACTTTCAATATATAAAAAAGAAATAAAAATTAACAAAAGCAACTTAAAACTAGTATCCAAATGGCGGCCTTATGCCTAAAAGCCATCTCTACCAGGCAACCGTTACCGATTGTTCTGATAATAATAATAAAAAATATACATTTGTATTTTGTATATTCCAGCGAGAATGAAATTATGACAGACTCAAAAATGACACGACACGATCGCTCTGTTGAGACGTGAAAGACAAACGAACATACCTTCTCTTTTATAATATCCACTTTTTGCATATATAAGGTTACTAACGTGAGCAAATTCTTTGCCTGAGATCTTTAGGTTGAGATTTATTTGTGAACAAAGTTAAATGTCATCGCACCCGACACGTCACATCACGCACCATTTATTTTGCATTCAGCTAATGATAATAGAAAACAAACAGTTCCCTTGGTAGGATGAGTATCTTTTGATACAATATATTATGTCTCTATTACTAATACGCACAATGTCTATTACAAAAATCCGATATTCTACTCCATTTGATTATAATATATGCTTTGACCCGCGTTACAAGATAACAATGAAAGCATAATAGATTGTTTATTCATTTGCTTGATTCCATGGGCTTGTATAAATATTTACAAACAATCACGTTATTGTTAAATTTTGAAATATGACTATCCCTGCTTGTACTCCATAAAATAACATTAATTTAATGTTTCCAGAACATTCGACACTCACTAAAGTTTGTACAACACTTGAGCTTGGCTGAACTGCGCGAAACCAAACTATTGTTCGGAATAAATCTCAAGTACTGAAGCATAAGTACGATGAAAAAAGTTTACTTATTTTAATATTAACTTTGCATTTTCCGAGTTGTTGATTTTTTAGCATCGAATTATAAGGTGAAAATTATCCACACTACAGCTCTCTTACTAGCTGAATTATTGCAATTGTTTGTAATAGCCACGACTTATTACATATGTGTTAATTAATCGTATTAAGTTCTATCAATTCTTATCATTACATCTCGTAACAGCTATCGTATTCGTTCATTAACGACCTATTTTTTTCATTTTTTTTTTATTGGTTTCCAAACAACTTATACACTAATATATGAGCAGCAGTAATAATGTACATCAAATATTGTTCTATGTATAAATCTATTCTATGGATACACAAATTACTATCTAGTGCGCAAGATTAACTAAACGAAGAAATTTTATTTAAACAGAAAAAAAAAATTACAAAAACATACAAAAATTTAATTATCAGAGAATAGTGCGGCTCAGGTGCTACGCAGAGCAGCAAGGACTAAGCGATGAAAACTGTAAAGACTGTTGGAAAAATTATTCCATGTACATTCATAGTGCATATTAAACATCCCTCCCAGGTCGCTCGAACACATGTCTTCTCTTTGCATCACGGTTGTGACTTAGTGAACGCGCACCCGATTGGCCGTACCTATTGTTTCCGCAGTAACGCATTGTTTAGTGGATACCCAAATCATACGAAATGGGTCAACGAATGGTGCACATGGCCTGACGTATGGCTTCTGTTGTTTGCTAGCGATTGGGTTTTGTGGATTTGAAAATAGTACGTGAAATACTTATTTCGTGTTGTATGTTTTGCGTTTCCCACAATGCGTAGTATTTAGTATAGTATGATACGTGTGATACAGAATAAATTCGCAATACACACAAATGATACGTTAATCTTTCTTCCTACTAATATTATAAATGCGAAAGTTTGTGAGGATGTGTGTGTGTTTGTTGCTCTTTCACGCAAAAACTACTTAGCCGATTGCAATGAAATTTGGTAATTAAATTTACTTGTGTGACTCAACACAAACAGTCCATTATCTCCATAAGTAATAATAAAACAATAAAAGTCCAAATCGTTCATAATTTCATAGAGGGATAGACTCGATGAGATTCAATTTATCAAATCACTAAATCCATACTTATTCAATCACTGTGGCACTGGAAAATTAGGTAAATACAAACAAGTTTTTGGGTACTTCCTAGCACACTGGGGTTGGTAAAGTATTCTAATATAATAATATAATACAATAAAATCATTAAACTATTCAACAGTGTGTAAAAATTTCAAAAACAGAAAAATGAGAACGCGATTTCCAATACTGCAAAAAGTCACTTCAATAAGGCGCGTATGTCGGTCATGACTGGTGCAGTGAATGCGCGCCTGATTGTCCTACACGCCATCTATTGTTTCCCGCCATTACATATTGTTGTTTATTCGAGAGTGTAGCGCACATGAGGAAAAGTTAAATGAGTTGAAGTTTAAATTTAATTTACTTAAAAGCAATATCGCATAATGAAACACGTATTATGATTGTCGTCTGTTTTTCTCCACTTGACGATGCTTATACGACGCTATACGTTTTTGTTAAATTGTAAATGAGAAAAGGTTTTAATACAAAAATGACGTAATATGTGTTATGCGGATGTAATTTATTGCTAACATTAAACAGTGGTTACGCCGTAACCAATCTTAAATGTATTACTTGGTAAACGTGTTAAATAATAAATTAAATATGAAATTGAGTTATCTTATAAAATTTGTGAGCTGTTTTGATTTGTTACTTCATAATTTTGACTGGGTCTAGTTTTGATAACACTTTTTCACCTGGTGGTAAGCGATCGCCACCTCCGATAAACATTCGCAGTTAGTGGCTGAGCCAATGCACTGCCCGCTTTTAAGGGTAAAGGGATAAGGAAAGGATTTACGACTGGAAAGAAGAGATGAACTGAGAAGGGTTGAGAAAAAGGAAACGGGCCCCATGTTATGTTATGTTCACCCATGAGCCATATGTATATATTATCCCATATGTATATATGCACCCATATTAACATGTCATTTATGTTATATTTCCTTTATTTGAAAGCTGATGCCTTCCGCATGGTCACCATTCAATTTAGTACAGACAGTTAAGGTTTTTGTTAAAAATAAATATTTACGTTATTGTAACCATTGTCATTAAATTGTATTCAAGCAAGTTTCCATTCAGTCTTATAAAACCAAAGGGAAAAAACTTGTAAGTCTACATATTTCTAAAGAACTTCACAATAAAATCGTTACGCGTGTTCACAAGTTATAATAAGATTTAAAGACTAAAACGTGATGTAAAACTTTGTTTTTCGAAGCGTTGAGGGGAAAAGGGCACCTCTCACATCAGTGTAGCATCAAACTCAGTAATTCAAACACAACATTTTCTTAATTTAATTTCACCTGTGTATGAAATACTAAAACGGTAAATCGATTCCTTATAATATTTACTCAGTATATTGCACGCATGTTTGAATAATTGCTAAAGATAAAAAGCAAATTCATAAGTCTTATAAGTTCACGTGTATATATAGTTAATAAATAACTATATACTAGTTGTGATTCTCATATTGCATTTTTTTTTATAGCCTTAACCGCAAAGTAAATTGGAAAACAGAAATTGTGCCGTATATTTCGGTGTCATTAGACCGCCTGTTATATTCTGTCAACAGTACCTGAAGGCAGAACATAAAAAAGAAAATTCTATGGTTCATATGTGAACGATACTGTTAACAATTTTTTAATAATTTTACATAAGAATGCATGCTTAAGAGCGCCTTAGTTACTTTTCATTTATAGAAACGTAGTTTGACTTTTGCTCTATGTTTTGGCGGTGTTCGTTCAAAAATAAAAAAGTATATTAATTTATCTCACTATTATCTAGCCCTGTATCGAAACAAAAAGTAAAAAAAGCATTTGTAAGATACGGGCGATCTTAAATAAATGTATCCGCCATTTTCTTGTCACAGTGTTGCATAAACAAAAAACCTAAATGAGCAGAAGACGTCGACACGTCGCATTGCATTCTTTTGGCGTGACGCCAGACGCAACGCTCATATTACTTTCACCTCGATGTGCGCGACTGTACTTACTAATGAGCTGCCTTCATATCGCACTGAATTGTTGCATTGTCTCCGCGACTGTACCCGTTTGTTTATGCTTGATCAGACTCGCAAGCGACACGGTTTTATTTGAACTAATATTGTTTATGGTTTTGTAAATAGAAGTATTTTTGGGGTTTTAACCGACTATAAAGGAGGTTCTGAATGTGGTTTTGTGGGTGAACCAATTTCTATAATAATCAGTCATTATGTATACAATAATCATGAGCAATAATCATTCTTCAAAAAATCTGTAATAATGATTTATTTATATATGAAAGGCTGGTGACTCGCATGCTGTCACATTTAAATTTGGTTTAACTTTGACTATGTGAAGGCGGTTGGGTTGCTACGGTTGCTACGGTGGTTCAGCTTTTTTGTTAAAAATATGTACATATGTAATTATGATATGGGTGCTGTGATGTCGGTAACCACATAAAAGGGTAATTAATGAAGTAATTAAAATTCTTAATTGCGAACAAATTCAATAATATACCGGCGAAGAAAAATCCTAAAACAATTAGCAAAAGGCGGCCTTATCGCTAGGTAGCAATCTCAACCAGGCAACCCTAACGATAAAGGAAAACAAACATCCAACTGGTGGGTAAACGAAAATAAGGCAATAATGATACGCGGACAAAACTAAAAATATTATAAAGTAGTAGTGTAATAAAAGGGTAGCGTTTTTTTAAGAAAATACTAGTTATAGTTAAAAAAATAGGCTTTAATGATAGAATGAACTAAATTGTCTAGTGTATGTAAGGAAATTGTTTAATCCTGGTGATCGTAATCATGATTATCATACTATTTTTCCTACTTTCTATTCTATCCTATCCTACTTAATATTATAAATGCGAACGCTTGTAAGGTTGTGTGTATGTTTGTTGCTGTTTCACGCAAAAACTGCTGAACCGATTGCAATGAAATTTGGTACATAGATAGCTGGACAACTGGAATAACGTATAGGCAACTTTTTATTCCGATATTCCTACGGGATATAGACTTACGCAGGTGAAACCGCGGGGCACAGCTAGTATTAATATGAAAGTTTGTTTGTTTGGAAGTTTGTCTGTCAATCACGTTGAAACTGCTGTACAGATTTTGATGAAATTTAGTATACATACAGGGTAGAAGCTGACTTGGGTGATAGGATACTTTTTACCCCCATGCTCCTTTGGGATAAAACAGATTATCTTGATATCCGGGTGGAGTCGGGACGAGCGTCTAGTATTATTGTATTTTCACCAATATTTGACAAATGAATAAAGCACATTTCGTTAAAAGTGGGTCAAAATCTAGTCTAAAGAAGTCAGTTACATACAAACATCATATGTAACTGACTGACCGGTGGAGCTATTAAAAACGTGTTAAAAAAACATTACGACCAATAATGTTTGTTTGTAATATTATTATTTTTTTTTTATTGTGTGATAGGGAAGCGCTTGACTACCATCTCGCCTGCTGGTAAGCGTAGATGTAGTCTAAGATAGAGCGCGCTTATCTAGAGAAAGAAGTATTAAACCAAACTAACTAAACATAAATTAGAAGTATTAAACTAAACCAAATAGAACACACTACACAAACATTCCTTCTCAATCTACTTCACTTGGCTCTGAGAAATCGATAGCGACTTTAATTTGACGTCTCGTATTTGGCAGTGGAACTAAATCGCTTTAAGATTGGAATCGTTTAGTGAGAACTAAAGCTTTTCCCTAATGAGTATAATTTGACAGCTGAGAACTGTGGAATGGTCTAGAATCGGAAGTAAAATAAGTTTTATGGTTGCAGAAGATAATGATGGTTGCACTTTGTTATAAACTGCATTTTGTTTGTTTTCAATTGAATCTTTTAATTGTTATCGAAACTATTGAATAAAAAAAAAATCGATAGCATAGCAGTAGTGGCTTAGTGGGGAGGACCTCGGGCTTTTAAACTCGATAAGTCGGAGTTCGAGACGAAGTTTTTGCTTCACGTTGTATTTTTTTTTTTTTTTTATGTGACAGTCGGCAATGGAGCTGGTGGGACGCCTGATGGTAAGCGCTACCACCGCCCATGAGCATTTGGAGAGGCATAAGATACATTGCAGACCTTACGCCTCTACAAATGGATTGCCGACTTTAAATTGAGAAGAGAATAAGAAAGGATTTTTTGAGAGGAATTAAGAAAAGGACTGGGAAGGGTAAGGAAAAGGATATTGGCCTCCGGCTCCCCCACTCACCGAACGAAACACAGCAGAATGCTATCTCACGCCGGTCTTCTGTGGGGGTGTGGTACTTCCCCGGTGCGAGCTGGCCAAATTCATGCCGAAGCGTGCTCGACCACCACATACAATAATATTATGGATTTTGGGTGATTGTACTTGTAAAGCATTCATAATATTAATAGGAATTTATTTTTGAATCCTTTTTTATCATAAATCAGTGTATTCGCTTGCTCTTCTCTGTCCTGATTTACCCGTAATGTCAACCAAAATAATCTATCTCACTTCGGAATAATGTAGCTTTTACTGGTGTAAGAATTTTCATAACTATTTAATCAGTTTATTTTTTTTCTAGTAACTGAGTTACAAAACCTCACAAACGTAGCATTTATTATATATAGTATTTAACCTAGTATTTATTACTGTAGTTTATTTTGTAAAATTAGTACAAGATGTTATAAAAGTAATCCTACTAATATTATAAATGTGAAAGTTTGTAAGGACGTGTGTGTGTGTTTGTTACTCTTTCACGCAAAAACTACTAAACCGATTGCAATGAAATTTGGTTCGTAGATAGCTGGACAACTGGAATAACATATAGGCATCTTTTTATCCCGATATTCCTACGGGATATGAACTTCTGCCGGTGAAACCGCGGGGCGCAGCTAGTAACCGATAAAAGTCAACCGATAGAGCGACACAGAGGATTTAGAACGGGTTCTCAAATAAAACGATGTCGTTAGCCCCATGTGTGTCGCACCTTAACTTCATCAAATGTCATCACGATGAAGCTGCGCCTTAAGTTATAAGCTGCTCTTATATAAGTTTTCTTTTACTGTCTCACTTTTATAACACTGGTATCAGGTAAATTGGTTGAAAGACGGGATCTCTTCGAGATCAGACGTGTGTGCAGGAAATGAATTGATTTTTCAATTCCTCTGTACATTATTCTCATCAGCCCTTCTCGGAACGGAAGGAATTTTCCTTCTTTTTTATCGCGAGGAAACCGGCATGTCGAAGAAACGAAGTTCTACCATATATGACATTTGGCAAGCCGCACTTGGTTAGCGTGATGGATTTTGGCTTGAACTTGGGCTGATGATGATCATGATGATGATGTATGAAATTGCTCAACATATTAAATATTATATAATAAAATACTGTAAATATTACCATATTAATATAATATCCATGTTGCCTAAAATTTTCCACCAATATTCTTCTTCGTTTAAGGTACATCTATGGATAGTTCAAGACGCTCTAGTATTAGAAAACGTTTTCAAAAAGAATTTAAAGAATAACCGCCACATCGCCTAACATACACCAGGCATCCAGCATACGAACGCTCCCGGTAGAAAATGACCACCCACATAATGTCCGGATGACAAAGCGGAGCAGCAATGAGCAAAGTGGATGTAGGCTCATCTTACTGACGTATGACCTTCATTGTGGCCCATCAAATGCTCCGTGTATTGATTGATAATATCGGTCGCACGTGAACGAACTGGGTCAGTTTATACAAAAAATCTATACATGGACATAATAATAGGGAAAAGTAGGCCAAATTATCTTATTAATAATAAATAATAATAATAAATAAATCTTTATTTCTTAGGTTTTTACATTATACAAGTGGATTGTGGCTCAGGCCCTCTTGCTAGGTAATACCTGTGTTAAGAGGTTAAATTATATGAGAGAGATTAAATTATAACTCTTTATTCATATCTTATATCTTTAAACGAGCAATTCTTGTATATATATATAATTGGAATCTCAGAATCGGCTTACTTTTTTAACAAATAGGAGGCGTTTGCGTAGTCCCAATTTATTATGACTCTTCCTGACATCTATTGGCGAATAATAATACTACTTTTTGGCGAATAATTAAAGTTCCAGCAGATAAATTATAAAAAAAAAAAAAAACAAAAAATAAATAAATACCGAGCAGAGCTCGGTCATCCAGTTTCTAAAATAACTTATATAAGCATGCCATCATTTCGGTTAAAATGACGCATGAATCAAAAGCGTAATAGTATGAGAGATAGAACGCGTGTTTGGTGTGCATCAGAGCCGCACCGACGCCGCGCCATGAACCAGTATTGACATGTGACAATTTTGATAAAATAAATAAAAATGTTATTACATTTACAATAATATATGCTTTTCCACGAGGGGTCAAACCAGAATTATATATATATATATATATATATATACATACATATAAATTAAATTGGTAAAGGTTTAATCCCTTGACCAGTTTGGTGTAGAATTTTAGTTATGATTCATTTGTTGTATTTAAAACGAATTATTCACGATTTACAGAACACCACTAGCTGTCCGTCCTGGCTTCGCCCGTAGTACATTTACAGCCTATAGCCTTCCTCAATAAATGGGCTTTTTAAAAATAAAACAATTTTGCAAATCGGACTAGTAGTTCCTGATATTAGTGCGTTCAAACAAACAAACTCTTCAGCTTTATAATATTAGTATAGATTATTTGCGATCTGTTATGTATACAAATTTATTTAGAACAAATGTCATCCCATGTATTTAAAATACAAATTCTTTTGTACAATAGTTTTAAATGCCTATTGCGAGTTTTGTACTTTTGTAGATTTCGCAATCACACAGAGTATTTATTTATTCATTTCGTATAAATCGACCCTTCATTCATTTTTATATTATTCACAGTCTATCACAACAGTGACGATTTTGCTTGAAACACGTGGTACAAAGTCGTCAAAGTAAACGTATATTTTACTTTTTTATGATGGGTGCTAGAAATAGGTTGGGTAATAACCCTGGGTGTAAATGGTTTGTATTTATAAATATATATTTGTATTTATATATAATAAATGTTTCTTTCTTTCTTTCTTTCTTTCTATTTTATATTTATATTGTATACGTTACGCCCGCGGTTTCGCTTACTTGTATAGGAAATCCCGAGTAGTTCTTTTTCCCGTGAGATTTCCGGAGTAGAACCTATCTTTCGACTTATATTGATTTATTTATTCTTTAGTGTATATATTTGCCAGAACAGTAAAAGAAAAAAATATATATATAAAATGATATGCCGGCACCGGCTGATTTAATATTACAGGTGGCCTTACTGATCAAAACCACTTTCTACCAGGCAACCCTGTTGAAAAGAATTGATGGACGTGTAAGTGATGACACATAATCATTAACAAATATATATGATATCTTTCTTAGGTCTTAAAATATATTGGTGAAATCCGTTCAGTGATTTATGAGGAAGTGATACACAGACACAAACATGCGTAGAGGTTTTCATATAATCTTTATCATCATATTTGTTCTCACTGTGGGGACACAAGCGTACTAAGAGAGTTGGCCATGTGGCCAAATTAATAGATTTCGCATGTAAAATACTAAACATTGGCATAGAAGTGTGGTCTTTTAACCGATTTTGACAACAAAAATGAGGTTCCATCTAATTTTTTCCACGCTATTTTCGGCAATTGTTGATTTTAAAACTTTTTTACGCTTAGCCCTTCGCCCATTTGTGATCCTGCCTCAGCAATCGAATTCCTTCTACTCTTTCGGTTTCATGTGCGGTATATAAATATTTTAGACTATTAAAAAAGATAATCGAAGATGAATCGCAACAATAATAACCAGTAAATATGTAAATAAGGAAAAAACAAAAGAATTATGAAAGAGGGAATAAATAATAGGGACAATTCTATTAATGTATCGGATAAAGGAATTGCTTATCCGAAACCATTTATTTAAACGCACAAACAATTAATTACCCGCCAATTTATTTGCTCAGAACACAACATTTTTAACTTTATCCCCCTTAAATAAAGACTCAAATGCCCTGAAACCGGTAAACTGTCTCCTGGCAATTTAATCTGTTCATGATTGATGAACCAAGATTCGATTTAAATAAAATCTTTTTGAACTTTAACGACATCAAATTCAGTGGGACATAATCCGTCATGTCCATTTAAGAAGACGTCTTTTAGGGACGACCTTTTTCTTTGAATTGTATCCTTGTGCATTATATCTTAAGGTTTTACTTAATCGTTGCGAGAAAGGATTGTATAAAATGAAATTATTGGATCGCATTGTCTTCCTAATAATTGTTTTGTGCATATTATTTCGTCACAATCTTATTTAAATAATGTTACCGGGTACTCTGCTACCATTCGATTAGAAGTTTACATTAACATTCTTTGCATAAATCAAACTAGTCATTCAAAATATACGATCAATTAAGTGTAGCGAGCAAAACTAGTAGCTTCGAAAAATTATAATAGTATATGAGTAGATCTCAAATGTTAATGCAAATACTGTAACTATAAGAAAAGTAGAAGAAGAAGTAATTGTACAATAATGACACAGTTCGGACGATAAAATATTTTTTATACATAAGTATTAATATGATATTGCATTTAATTAATTTCAACATTTTTGTATTTAAACTATTTTCATATTGTGCTGTGTTTCGGCCGGTGAATGGGAGAGCCGGACGCCCGTTCCAATAAACAGTGGACAGAGAATGTAGAACAAAATAAAAATCATTTCATATATCTCCTCAGGTACCTTCCGAGTTATTTCTAGTTGACGTCACGTGATGCAGAATAGCAATCAGTAGTATAACGTCAGTACTGAAATCCGAAGAATATCGCAATCTCTAGTAAATAATATGGCAATGATGAAAATGACATTAAACTATGCTCGCGGCAACTCTTGAATACGTTCCCGAGCTGCTAACAACACACTGTATGCAGCTCGGGCTCCTTCACCCGCGTCTCACACTGCCCCTATCTCCGCACGATTATCCGGTAAACATTTTTATAGAACGTCTATAATGATTATTATACCGTGGCAGCTGTGATCCGAATTGGTACATATATCTCGTTAAATTGTTTGGTGGTTGTTGAGAATTATAGACCTTCTAATGTCTCACTTGAGTGTTAGCTGTCCATAGAAGTGCCTGCAGAGATGAATGCGTATGGAAGTGCTAGTGCGATAATTCGTGAGAGCAACGTGGATTAATGGGTATTGTTATTCTATATAACATGAACCAATTTCAAAAAAGGAGGTCCTCAACTTAAGTGTATTTTTTAATGAATTGTTATTAATAGTGTTTATTAATATTACATTTTCGTTACCTCAGATATTTTTACTGGGATTTCGACGATTCTTTTGGTAATTTGAAATTTCCAGTCCCATTTAAATCTGATCTTGTTTTGAAAATTTGGAGGCGGTTTGGTTTAACAATATACTATTATAAACAACATACGACGTCTATGTCATACAAAAATAATTTAAATATCTCTTCGAAATTGTAAGATCCATGTAATACAAAGTCAGCATTACCTGGATTATGCCTTACGTTTTAAATTTGTCCTAGCTATAGAGCTTGAATGTTGAGTGTACAAAAACAATCAATACTGAGAATCAAAAATGAGTATTTACTTGGATTAGTTTAGATTTACGAACAAGTACACAATATATACTATATAAATAAATGGTAATGTTAAAAAAAATTATTACCAATCAGATCATGCTATTGTTCAACTGTAATTAATCTCTTTTTATAATTATAAATAATTTATGTATGTAATATTATGATAATCAATAACAGTCAGTAAATAAAATGGATTACACAAGTCATTGTCTTCTATCTCTTTTCTGTCTTTAAGAAAAAAGAGAGAAAAGGCAAATAGACAAAGCGAGAAGTCGCAATGGAACTCGAAATTTAACGCGGTGTTCATAATTACAATTATAGCCTTTAAATGTATTAATCCTTATATGCTATATTGAGACCGAGCCGTAAATAAGTATTTTTATAGCTAAGCAGGCAAACGTTCATCTGATGGAAAATTATGTCCGCCGCCCATAAGCGCTTGCGATTATGTAAGCCGTTTTCTTGAATGCTTTGCAAAATAATGTTTCGCGTTTCGCTTGAATATCGAAAACTTATGGAAACAGCGAAGATGGTTAGTCATTCCACATGGTTGTTGGCAAAAATGCCGAGAGAAGCGCACTGTAGTATACCGCCAAGCATCCAGGTCATGAGGACAATACTTCAATTTTATATATATTTATTTATATAGTATTTATATTACTTTTATATATTTCGAAACTGAAAACCTTTTCATTATTTTTGTATGTGGTAGTCGAGCACGCTTCGGCACGAATTGGGCCAGCTCGCACCGGGGAAGTACCACACCCCCACAGAAGACCGGCATGAAATAGCATTCTGCTGTGTTTCGTTTGGTGAGTGGGGGAGCCGGAGGCCCATATCCTTTTCCTAACCCTTCCTAGTCCTGTCCTTTATTCCTCTCAAAAATCTCTTCTTATTCCCTTCCCAATTTAAAGTCGGCAATCCATTTGTAGAGGCGTAAGGTCTGCAATGGACCTTATGCCTCTACAAATGTTCATGGGCGGAGGTGGCGCTTAAAACAAAACAAACAAAAACAAAACAAACTATTATTAAATGATCACAAACAATCATTATCATTTTCATACAACCACAACACAATACACACGCGCTTACATACACAAACACACCCATTCACACATTCACAGACATATATATGATGACAAACTAAACTATATACTTCATCGGCCTAAAATGTAAATGTTTTTTTTTATGTCTATTAATCATAATTATTATTTTATTTTACGTTACTTTTAAACAAAAATTGTAAATTGTAATTACAAATATAATGTATTTGAATTTAAGGAAAGTCACTGTCTTCTGAGACGCAATATAATAACGTAGTTCAGAAGGCAGAGCATCATTGTGAATGTAATATTTGTCCTTGCTAATAAATAAATAAATAAATAAATAAATAAATAAATAAATAAATAAATAAATAAGGAAATAAATAAATAAATAAATAAATATAGTATATCAGTTGTTAAAGCCTGTAAGAAACAATTATATTGGACTGGAATTGTGGTAAGCAACACCCCTATTCTATTTATTCGGCATGGTAAAGCTAGATTCTATAGAAGTCAGAAACCCTTTAATATGGTGGACGTTGGAGGTTCGACTCTAAGTCCTTTATTCGAACCGTAAACGATTAGAAAATGCTTCCTCAGTTGGCCATCCCTGACAAAAACAATCCGGGGGTCTTCAAGGGTAGAGTTACCTGGTACCTTCTAAGGAAGCACGCTCCATCATTGTCGTGCTTACTACACACACACACATAAAAAAGTACAAGAAAAAGTATTAATTAAAAAAAATTAAATCGTAGCATTAGTTCCTGAGATGCTACTCTCAAATAAACAAACATATTGTTCAACTGATTTTATCATTCAAATGATTCCAACAATGGAACAGAAGTGATAAATTTCACCCATCGGGCGTGGCGGATTTCTTACCTAAAGCCAGTGATATATGCAAGAAACTGATTTTCGTAACCGTTTAGCTCGTTTAGCTTTTGTAACTTTTTTTAGTCGGCACGTTATCAATGTCAATATCAGAGTAGTCGATAGTCACATATTCAATAAAACGCCGTAATAAAACTGTGTACGATGATTCAGCTAGGCAGGAATTATTTCGCAGGCAAAGCATGAAATACCTAAAAGACTGGGCCAATCGGTCGTTGTTCATTGACATGCAGAATTAATTAAAACTGTAATTAAAATGAATATGAAATGGTAGCGTTATGTGAAATATATTTGATACGTTTACCTTTTTTGCTAAGTATCTTTATTTCGTATCACATATAATTAGATAATCACTTATTGAATTCATTATCTTCACGAAATGCGAAACTGGCCGTATTTTGTGTTTATCGACAAATAATTTAGATATCGCTGATATGACAAGAGACCGGTTTTTGTTTGAATGTGGTGATTGCGTTAAGACATGTCGAAGCTAGTGGCTGTATTCGCCTTATTTATTATATCCCTTACCGGAATAGAATCGGCGAAGATTCTAGCATGGTTTCCAACACCATCTATCAGCCATCAAGTGGTCTTTCGTCCCATAATCCACGAACTGGCAAGACGGGGCCACCAAGTGGTATTGATTACCCCAGATCCAGTCCCATTAGATAAGAGTCTCTCAAATTTAACTCAAATAGACGTTCACGATGTTTCATATGCACACTGGCAAGAAATGCTCATTGATAACAGAGTGGACAAGCAGGAGCTCCTAGCACAAATCAAAGGGTTCATAGAAAGGTTCACAATTGTGTTCGACAAACAGAGTGAAGTGCCAGAAGTGAAGAGGATTATAAAAGAAGAAAGAGACAGCTTTGATTTGATAATCACTGAGGCGTGTGTACGCGTAACGGGGGCGTTGGGATATTATTTCAAAAAACCGGTTGTCCTTATAAGTTCCTTTGGGCTAGTGTCGTTACAGTACAGTGCTTATGGCGCTCCATTTCAACCATTCTTGTTCCCAACGCCCGGTCGGCAAAGGCTGTATAATTTATCGCTTGCTGAAAAAGCTTTAGAAATTGTAAGCATTCTAACTCTAGGGGCTATAGTATATTCTACAGAAGAATATGATTATCAGATAATGAGAAAACATTTTGGGGAAGATGTGCCAAGTTTTGATGATCTGAGTGATAATGTGAAACTCCTGTTGTTGAATGAGCATCCACTTTGGGCGGATAATCATCCAGTGGGACCTAATATTAAGTATATTGGAGGTGTTCATCAGACACCGCAAAATGAACTGCCCAAGGTAATTGTTATGTATAAATGGACCTTAATGTTAGGTGTTATTTTTTGCAGCTAAAAATTTTTCTGACACTTTAATTTCATCCTACTAATAATATGAAGGGGAAAGTTATTATTTGGTGCAATAACAACTGATCGTGGTGCTAAGGAATTTCGTGCAGAGATAATTTATATATAGATAATAGCTGGATAAGCATTTAGGCTACCTTATATCCGGTTACCACGCGAGTGAAGCGGGAACTAGCTAGTACGTGATATGAATAGAAAATGTTCATTTCTGAAATTTTATGTATGAATAAAATGTAGTCGAAACCTTTGATAGTTATGTTATACACAACTTTATAATATTATTTTTCTTTGATTACACATTCATACGCCTAATAAATCCATATTTCGACAGGATTTGAAGGAGTACCTAGATTCATCTACAAATGGCGTAATATACATAAGTTTCGGTACGAACGTGAAAACTTCTTTATTGGCGCCAGAAGTTATCGATTCTATGATAAAAGTACTTTCTAGACTGCCTTACAACGTTCTGTGGAAATGGGATGAAGAGCTACCTAGTAAATCGATGAATATAAAAACTTCCAAGTGGTTCCCGCAAGCGGATCTTTTGAGTAAGTTAACGATGCACTAGAAAACATATCTTAATGCTAATGGAATAGTTGGCAATTTAGAATAATGGAATAGTTCAAATGAAGTAACGTTTAGTCATTTTATTGTACAATGGATTAAAAAGTTTATTTATTCATTAAACTTTTAAATAAAAAAGACATAACAAGAACAGCACATTAGGCGGCCTTATCACTTACAAGTGATCTCTTCCAGGCAACCTACTTTGTGAAGTAAAAGTATAAAGTACCGGTAGTTATGAAGAATATAAATATGAATATATATAGTGGCTGAAAAATGTAAAGCGAGTTTATGTTTAGTTGGAACGCTAATGTTATATGTATTAAAGTAAATATTCAAATTTATGTAAAATCAATAGACACGATGTAAATGATTAGAATGGACATAATCTGCGATAGAACTGTAATAATGAAACCTTGAGTTTTATATCAGTACCACAATAATTATATCATTAATCAAATTGATAAATGGGTCACGACTACACTTTCGCAATCTATTATTACATGTATGTTGTTTTTCTTTTTAATGTAGACCAATACTAAAAATATGCTTTTTTATAGAGTACGTGTGTCTCTCTTGCTTGTCAGTACATCGGCCATTTATCAACTATTTTTACACGCTTTTTATTAGCTTCACCTGTATGTTTGTTTGTATGTTTGTTTGTATGTTTGTTTGTAACCGACTTCTTTGGGCGCGATTTTGACCCACTTTAAACGGCCAGATTTCGTTCAAACTTTGTAGATTTATTGAGGACCGATGACAATACACTAATTTGATAAAATTATTCCATTTTTTAATTTGCAAAATATGATTTTTGTTAAAGCGTGTTTTATAGTTTTTTTAAACTATTATTTATTATTTAATTAAAGTCATTTGCCCAGTTCTATAGCGTTCTTAACTCAAAACAATATAATAAAGCTCACAAGTCACAAGATTTCCAATAAAAAAAAGTATAAAAAATTATCAAAATCGGTTCACCCAGCGATATATACGCAATATCACAAACAAAATTTCACATAAATGTTTTAAATATGAGTATAAGAGTTTAATTTATTTAATATTGTAGATATGTTGATATGCATACAATTATACAATAATTTCACGCAACAAATTACTCAAATAAAAAAGGAATCTGTAGTAGGTAAAACTTCACTCCTGCCCCTTAAATAAAAAGTAAAACATTAGAAATATAAGTTCCATTACAATAAATACGTGTGTGTCTGTGAGTGTGTGTGTGATATTTCGCTTGAGTATCTTTATAATATGTTGTATTTTTAAAAGGTATTCCATTAAGACCAGTTAGATTTTGTTCAATAAATATTCAGAAGCTCGATTTTCTTGTACAAAGTATAGATATAAATTAAAGAGAAATTATGATATAGGCTGTTTTCATATCCTTTAACACAAGGAAGCAGAACTACGGTGATTTCTGTTAATAAGTACACAGAATATTACTCTGTGATATAGAAGCATAGTCACCTTATAGCCCCATTACTGCATTGCGTCTATTAAAATAGAACCAGGAATGAATAGAATAAGGGTACATGATAATACAAGGCCAGTTTAATAACAGAAGTAACTCATTCTATTGTATGGGCCTTACTCGCAGTTCTTTATTTGGCTCTGAACTAGACTAACCTTTCTTTGTCTTAAACTTATTCATATGATAACATTATTGTGCAATGCTTTATGTTATTTTTCAATAGAATTTATTATATAAATACTTCTGTTACGTGTGGGCTAATATTTTTGGTACATTGTTTCGTTTTTGATGTAGGTGGGTAAACATATTCAGGTTAGGAGAAATTTTAAAGAATAGAAAAAAAATTGACCACGAGGCGGCATTCGAACCCGCGTCTTTTTGTCTAACTGCAGCGCCCGCCTCGTGATCAAATTATTTTACTCTTTAAAATTTCTCATTTACCAAGCATTTCAATGCTATAAAAAAAAACTAAAAACTAAATATATTCAAGAAATATTATAATGAGATACATCATTTTTAAATTTTATTGTTTATGTCCGTTGTTTATTGTAATGTTTAACTGTTTATGTCCCATATAAAGAAAACAAAATAAAATAGAAGGTTTCTTTCAGACATAAATTTAACCACAGGTTTTGGAACAGCTTTATTTTTGGACAATTAGCTTTATTTCCATGCAAGTAGGTCCACTTTTGTTGCTAGGTGTCCCTATTGTCTAAATGTACAAAGGTACCTGCATAATTGTTACACCAATGTATCAACATCAAGGAAACTTTAATAACCACGAATGTTTTATGCGAACGTTAAAAAAATAGAGAGAAAATAAACACATAAAAACTATCTTAAGGAACTGTATATATCGTACGACTGGTTATATCGTACGATTCAGTATGCTGTTCACGTATTTTCATAAGTACTTTAGTAACTAATAAATCGTATAAATTTCCAGGGCATCCAAATGTGAAGCTTTTTATAACACAAGGTGGGCTTCAATCAACAGACGAAGCTATTTCAGCGGGTGTACCTGTAATCGGCATGCCGGTTCTTGGAGATCAGTGGTACAATGCTGAAAAATATGTACACCATAAAATAGGTCTACAGCTAGATCTGTACACTTTGACAGAGGAATCTTTCAGAAACGCTATAGAGACTGTTATTGGAGACCCAAGGTAAATCATCATCATCATCATCATCATCATCAGCCCATATATGTTCCCATTGATGGGACACAGGCCTCCTATGAGGGTTTAGGCCATAATCCACCACGCTGGCCAAGTGCGGGTTGATAGATGTCACATGTCGTCGAACTTTTTATTCTTAACATGCCGGTTTCCTCGCGATGTTTCCCTTCACAGCAATAGTAATGTTATCTACATGTGCAGATAAATTGAAAAATCTATTTATTTCCTGCACGTTCACCCGGTCTCGAACCCCGACTTATCGATTTTGAAGTTCGAGGTTCTCACCACTGAGCCACCAATGCTTTTTTAAAAGGGAGGTAGAATGGAACGTCAAACAAGGTAAATATTTTGTTTATAATCGACGGAGAACCTGGAAAAGCAAATTATAACTGAACTCCTATTAGAATTGGTGTATTTCTTTTTTTATCTCATAGCGAACACCTGAGCTGGTGGTTCGCTTGATGGTAAGCAAGCACGACGGCCCACGAATCCAAGGTACCTAGTGCCTCTGAGAACGCGATGCACGCTTTTTTTAAGGATGAAAGAAGGACGAAAAGGAAACTGGGGCCTGTAGCTACCCGACTCACCGAATGAATCATAGTAACATGCCACCATTTCACGCAAGTCTTCTGTGGGGGTGTGGTACTGCCCGGTTCGAGCTGGCCCAATTTGTGCCGAAGCGTGCTCCACTCCCACGATAAAAAATATTTATTAAAATTTCAAAGATTAGTGAGCACTTCTCTACAAAATCTCTTCAGTTGCAAGCGAACTTCCTAATATTTATAAAATTCCTAGTCCACGCAAAGACTACCGAAGTTTCAAACAAAATAAACGTACTAGGTATAGATTATTCAGCATCCTAAGAATGCAAGCAAGCAGCAGTAGAGCAAGTTTTATCCGAAAGAGAAATATTTCCGCCAGACGTATCATTTCAAAAGCAAACACAACAAACACTGATATTTTTCCCTTTAAGCTTGAATAAATGCTTGATATTTACAGATTTCGTATACATTATATATCTGAGGTTAAGAAAATTTCAAGTTTTAGCCCGCGGCTTTGCTAGGTACTTCTCAGAAAGTAGCTTATATGTTTTCTAATCTGCCCATGTCCCCATTGTACACAGTACAGCACTATTGGTACTAGACATCGTTCTTTTCAAGTAAATATTTCTCCAACGTTCTTTAGTACATATTGCTAAACTATCTAAGCAACAATTTCCTATAAAAAACAACATGAATCACACAATACAGTTGAAAACCCACGTAATTTTCGAATAAAAATACTAGAAAAAAACTGTTTAGTTGAGAGCCTTTTTTGTTTTTGAAAACGTTTAGTTATGATCTACTTATTATATTTTTAAACTATAAAAGTTATAACGGCGAAAAAAAATTATTATAATTCTTTTATTCTGTAAAAATGGTCGCATGGCTGAAGAGAAGGTAACATTTCCAATTCCAAATGGCAACAACTTCATATCAGATGCAATACGAATCACGTCAATTACTAAAACCGAGTTATCGACTAACATAGCCAAAAAACAGTACAATTCAGAACCTCCTTACTTTCGTCTACTGAAAATATTTGCAAGTCGTTGGTAATGTTTGACATTATACATTAGGGGTCAAAGTCCACTGTTATTTTAAATGAATCAGAATTTCAATACTGAATGAAATCTTATCATCATGAAGTAATCACGCCATTTATTAGATTGATAAGCGAGTGGAAATTAATTTTATCTGTATATTTTTACGTAATTAATAAGATGTTATCATGGATATTATATTGTTAAGATTTGAGATAAGCTAATCCGTTCGCCTTAAAACACTTAAGTGTTGTGAAATTATTGGAGTTAGGGTTCCATATCCAAGGGTGAACCGGGTTCATATTACTAAGATTTCGCTATCCGTTAGCACGTCTATCTGTCTATCACCAGACAGTATATCATGAGGAAACGATAGTTAACATTTTCAATTGTATTTCTAGAGCCGCTATATAAATAAATGAAAAAAAAATCTAGGGGAAAAAATGGTAGACTCATCCATATTGGATGGGTGACCAGTTTGTTTGCAGTTTCTCTTTATCTGATGTGTACAGAACCCTTAGTGCCGCGAGTTGAATTTGCGCTTGAGTAATTATTTCTAATCTATTGTTATTGTATTTTATTCGATTTTTTCCTACTAAAACTTTCCATCACATTTTCTAGAATCTTTTGTGTTTCGATACCTTAAATTAACAATTACGAACATATGATTCCTAGCTGTGTCACCGCGGTTTCACCCACGTAACTCTGTATCCCTTAGGAATATTGGGATAAAAAGTTGCCTATATGTTATTCCAGTTGTCCAGCTGTCTACGTACCAAAATTCATTGCAATCAGTTCAGTACTATTTGCGTGAAAGAGCAACAAACACACACACACATCCTTACAAACTTTCGCATTTATAATATCAGTACGATAATATAGTAGAATTATATATGAGTGGAAAATATAAGACTTCATACAAACTACAGTGCATACGATACGTTTGCTTGAGTATAGTATAGTCATATTTTCTCTTTTCAGTTATAAGAAGAATATGCTGAAACTGAGGGCGATAATGCGCGACGCACCTATCAAACCGTTAGATAACGCTATCTGGTGGATTGAACACGTCATCAAACATGGCGGCGATCATTTGAGACCACCAGCGATGGGCCTATCATGGGCGGAGTATTACGAAGTCAATCTATTGCTATCATTGTCTCTAATAGTGCTCACTTTTAATATAACTTGTTTCCTTGTTCTAAGATTTGTATATAGATCAGTGAGACATATGTACTCCTTTAGTGTTAAAATTAAAAAGAACTAATTAATTTAAGTGTTAGGGTTAATTGTACATATATAAAAATGTTTTTATCGTGCTTTATGGTTTTATTAAAAAAGTATATAATATACGTCAAAATGTGTCTGAAAATCTATTAATACCTATGCCTATTTCCTTTTCCTCACCCGTCCCAGTCCATTCCTTCATTCCTGTCATGAATCCTTTCCTTTCCCTTACCCACTAAAAGCGAGCAGCGCATTCGCAGAGGCACTACGTTTGCGAATGTTCATGGGCGGTTGTGATCGTTTTCCATCAGGCGAACCACCAGCTCAGTTGCCCGCGATGACATAAAAAAATATAATAATAATACCCATTTAATGTTGTTAAGCGTAATTTTAATCTGAAAGTATAAAACAGAAATGTTGAAAAACATGTTCTTGTATAGTTTGACTTGCTGTCCGGCAAACGCTGTTCTGCCTTATTCTTATCATTTAGGGTCAAAAATAGATGTTGGCTGATGTAACACACACCACAGAAGACCGGCGTGAAATAGCATTCAGCTGCGGGAGCCGGGGACCCATATCCTTATCCTTCCCAGTTTCCCAATAAAGAAAAAGCCTTTATTCCTCTCGCCAATCCTTTTTTTAATCCCTTCCCAATTTAAAAGTCGGAAATCCATTTGTAGAGGCATAAGGTCCATAATGGACCCTACGCCTCTTCAAACGTCCATGGGCGGTGATAGCGCTGATATAAAAAAAAAATCAATTAATAAGTGTGATTTTATTTATACACTGGTTTTAACAACATTCATTAAATTGTATGTATTTGTATTATTAACTTTACGATAAATTAACATGAAATATCCAGATGAAAGGTATATCTACAATACTAAATTATTTCATTCGGTCATTTGGCATAATTGACTTTTAAGCTAGAGTCTAGTGAATATAGACAGAAGAAGTGCAGCCTTATCTGCTATCTACACCGTAATTTATGTAATCTTTGCAAATTTTCATACTTCTGTACTATACTATATATGCATGAAAATAGATTCGGTTTTTAAGAATTCCGATCCATAAATAATTAATAACCCTAAAGAAGGTAATAGTTTGAAAAGACCCTACACGGTTTTAGTAATAACAAAAAGAAATAACATACTACTAATCCTACTATCCTACTAATCCTACTAATATTATTAATGCGAAAGTTTGTAAGGATGTGTGTGTTTGTTGCTCTTTCAAGCAAAAACTACTAAACCGATTGCAATGAAATTTGGTACGTAGATAGCTGGACAACTGGATTACATATATAGCAAGTTTTAATCCCGATATACCTACGGGATACGGACTTACGCGGATGAAAACGCGGGGCGCAGCAAGTAATTATGTAAGAAACTTATAAAACCAGCGCACATAATACTTTAAAGTACTAACGTAACACCCACTCCTTTTTGCAACATTTTCAAATTTTGTATTTTTGTATAAAGCCATGCATACTTCAGCAAGTTGTAGCAATAATGGGGAATCGTAGTTCACATTATTAAAGATCAAATTTTGTAACTAAACGATAAAACAATAGGCAGCTGCTTAAATTTCACTAATATTATATACACCAGAAAGTTGTCATGCGATTATAACATTATGTTCTCAGTGTGTCCCTTAGTGACTGTATTTACGTTTATTTCAAAATTGTTCTTACATTTATTAATAAAACTGAAGTTCCAACGCATTGACAATTTTCTTCATTTTTAACAATTCGTTTATCTTGAAAGTTGTTGAACGTTTTATTAAAGGTATCAAAATAAAAACAATCTTATAAACAACGCACGTTTTAATTATATATTATAACAGCTAATTATATATTATAACAGCTAAGACTATGAGTAGATTCTAAATCAGACTATCTAAATTATCTAACTTCTTTTTAATTTACTAACCGTACTTAATATTTTAAACCAACGTATAATCAAAACGATTACAATGATCACAGCTAACAAAATGGCTGCCAGGATGCCAAGAAGGAATAATATTAAGGGAACTTCATAATATTCAAATGCACTCATGCCTCCAAAAGTCGGGGGGCGTAAATGTTTTGCTCCATGTTTCATAACATGTTCTATCGACCACACAGCTAGATCTAATGGTTTGACTGGATGCTCTCTCATTAGGTCGCGCAATTTAATGACATTCGCTTTATAACTGAAACAAATTAGAACATTAATCATCCTGATACACGTCTCGGAATGAAAATATTAAAAAAAAATGTACTCGTAGATACAAAAGTAAAGGTTCACAATATGTTAAGGTAAAAAGCTTTAATAAAATTATAATACAATTAGCAAAGTCATGATGCCCAATACCTTGATTAAAGTTTATTGTTTATCTACCTATTCCTGATACTAAGCAAGAAAAATCAAATTAAAGATAACATACATGATTCATTTTCTTACCTTGGATTTTCAATAACTGCAACCACGGCATCTCTAAACTCATTTTCAGATAGTGCCATTATATCCAATTGTTTACCAAAATTGAATCGAACATACTTTTCTACATTGTACCATTGGTCACCCAACATGGGCAAACCTATTAATGGTACTGCAGAATTTATAGCCTCATCTGTCGATTGTAGACCTCCTTGAGTTATGAATAGTTTTATATTAGGGTGTCCTAGAAGGAAAACAACGTTCGTTAATATGTTAATTCATATCCCAATATGAAAAAAAAAACACTTTAAATACGTTTTAATGGGAACACTGAACATTTATAACTAATGTTCAATAAATCACATTATAAATAATGAACGATTTAAATAAGGTACTCGTATAAAATTGGTCTGAATTTATTATGAATCAATACTTGCTTAGAAGATCAGATTGTGGGAACCATTTTGAAAATTTAATATTCTTCGCTTGTGTCGGTACGTTATCATCATCCCATTTCCACAGAACATCATAGGGTAATCGTGTCAATACATTAACCATCGCTTGGATGCTTTCACGAGGAAGAATGGATGGTATAATATTAGTTCCAAAACTGATGTATATGGTACCATGCTTTGATGAATCCAAAAACTGTTTAATATCCTGGAAGATAAAATATAACATCCAAAATTGATCTAGGATTATGATATTAAAATCTCAATTTAATTTAGTCATTTACCTTAGGGAGTTCACTTTCTGGTCTGTAATGCATTCCACCTATATAAACAATATTCGGGGCTACTGGGTGGTTATCTGCCCAAATATGATGTTCATTTAACATCAACATATCTGCATTTTTAAATAACTCTTCCAGGCTTGGTAAATCGTCTCCGAAATTTCGTTTCATCATTTGATAATCATTTTCTTCTGTAGTTGATATAAGCCTCTGTAGAAACACTGATATAAACAATTCTTTCGCCTTTTCCCACAGTGTTAAATTATATACCCTGACCCTTCCGGTGCTAGGATATAATAATGGATGCATGGGCGCACCAAATAAATCATATTGGGCTGGAACTGCACCAAATGAGCTAACCATAACAAGAGGAGCTTTGAAAATATGACTCAAAGCTATAGTAGGACGTACACACGCCTCAATAAGGACGATATCGAATTTGTCATAATCCTCTTTCATCAACTTCTGCACCTCGGGTGTTTGTATTTGTTTTTCAAATGTTTTGGTGATTAGTTTAAACATCAACACGATATTTTGTAGGACATCATCTTTATCTCCTGTATGGCTGTTGAACATTTCTTGCCAGATTTCATAAGATATATCGTGAACATCGATCTCTGTTAAATTTGTAGGTGCTTTTCCTTTTGGGAATGCCGGGTCTGGTGTGATTACTACAACTTCATGACCTCTTTTCGCTAGTTCATGAATGAGGGGGCGAAACGCTAGCTGGTGACTTATAGATGGCATCGGGAACACTGCCAGGATCCTTGAAGAGTTCACAAATGAACAAAACAGAACACATATTGTTAATATTATATTTATCGTCCTCCACATTGTTTGTGATTACAGTAACTAATAGTACATAAAATTTTATGCCACTCTATCAATTTGTTCAATCAATGCTTTATCACTAATTTTATCAGTTTAACAAACCGTCGATAGGCGAATGCTAATTGGGTTTTAAAAAGTTTACCTCATATCGAGGCCCAAAATGACTTCATTTGATAGTGGATTGAATCGTGCAATTACGTATAAATATGAACGATAATTGTGGCCCAGGCTTTTTTATAGGATGTGGTATAGCTTGTGTGGAAATCATTACTCTCTAAGAAATAATAAATATTCAGCCAAAAGATGAAGTACACGCTAATTTTGAGATAAATATAAAGTGACTGTAATTAAGCGTTATAAAAACAGTACATCGTATGCGTAACCCATGAGCCTAAGTCATTGAAAAATGTTACTTGTTTCCAATATGGCTAAAATACTAAATGAGCCATTATATAAGCTGAGTATTAACAGTAACTACTGCTGTATCTCACCTTACATATAGTAGACTACAGCAAAATACAATTACAAATAAAAAAAATATATTTATGATTACTTGAACATTGTTGTGATAATTAGACAATATCACTATCACTTATACACTACGATTCCCTGTGCTGTGAAGAATAATCTTTTTCTTTTATCTAAACCAAAATTAAACAAAGATTTTTCCGGTTAAGTCCATTTGTAAGAGTAAATATCACTTATTTACTCTTAACGTAGTTAACGAGTTAACGTAATCTAACGAGTTAACGTAAATGGACAGCAAATATAATAATAGTCTTGAGTCTGGAGCCAGACAGACGAGGTATAATAATGAAGATGTTTGAGATACATGCGGATAGATCGTCCTTTATTTCTTCTTAGCGATAGTTCAAAAGTATGTGGACAAATATTACTTCTTGATTGGTGCTTACAAGATAGTTTGATAATACTCAAACTCAAACTCAAACACATACATCTCTAATTTCCTACTAGCTAATATTATAAATGCAATATTCTGTATCTTTTTACGACTAACCCCACGAACCGATTTGTATCAAATGCAATAAAATTATGCGTAGAGCACCACTGTATATCGTTTCCTTAAAACACGGGCAAAGCCGCGGGCGGAAAGTTAGTACATTTATAAAACAAAATAAATATATTGCAGATAATATTGGAGACCAGAAATATGTATACTTTTCTCTTATCTGACACATAATAATTCACATGGAAAAGTTTTTCTGACATCCAATACACTTACGTAACATTTTTGCCCATAACCATTTTTAGATAATTGTTTTCCTAGGCAATATTGAATGATAAATAATTTGATATCTTTATATAATGATGACGTATTTTAACTTAGATTGATAAAATTGAATTTTGATACAGTAACACAGTGTACTTTAGTTATTAAAAAACATATGTATTTTATTACATCAATAAACATTTAATCTGTATTTTAATTTAATCAATAATGTATAGCATGAGCATGATATCTTTATTTTCATATTATGAAACAAATTCCTTCACGGTATTTGTCCATCTGAAGTTGTCGCAAAAATTAATTCAGATGCGAGAATATAATTCAAACGATAGCGATTTATTCTTCACCCTTATCCTTTTACTTGCCTTTCCCAGTTCTTTCCTTAATTCTTCTCATCAATCCTTTCTCTATCCCTTTCCATTTAACGTCTACATTTCTTGCTAAAATAAAATAAAATCTTGCCTGCCATTTTGTCTCATTTAAATTTAACGTAGTTCCCACAAGTTCGAGGTGGTTCTGTTTTTTGTTAAAAGTAATTATACTATTTTTCATAAATGTGGTAGACACAGTCGTGTCATAGTATTAAATATATTTTTTTTTGTTCGTATTATAACTCTAAATTAGTATATATTCTTGTGTTTGCTTTTACGCGAGCATTATACATTTAGAAATTAAAAACTTTCTAACGGATTTGAAACGCGATTTATTCATTATATTACTAACCCGACGTTTCGAACACTTTACAGGGAGCGTGGTCACGGGGAGTATTTTTAATTTCTAAACTCTAAATTACTCAACCCAATTTAACAGGAAGCTCTTCTGGAAGTATTGTATACTATTTCGTTTTAATCGCAAAGAACTCAGGCGAAGCCGTTGTTAGCTGCTAGTGTGATATTAATACTTAATTAGATTTACTTATATCTGATTGCAAAGTAATCATGACACGATAAAATTATTTGTATATGCTAAGGGTATTATTATTTTAAGTAGGGGGTAATCTGAAGATTAAAAGAGTTCTAAGAAATTTTATATGCACAATTTATTTACCTGTATAAATAAAAATAAATCGCCAAATACGTTTTTAACGTATATGTCGAAAATGGCTCGACCAATTCGGAAACTGCCAAGCTTATATCGCGTGTGATCATTTTGATGATTTCTTGATTTTTAACTCAGTGTGTTACACTTTTTGGAAGTTTTTTTATGATAAGGCGCGTAAACGAGCTGGTCCCCGAGTCCCCGATCTCCCAAATTAGCGATGACCACTGCCTAATCGCCTGTAAGGTGTTGCCAGTCAAATATAATCTTTATCCCTTAAACTTATACAATAGAAACTCGATTATTAGGTTCACGGTTATTCGGGTTTGTTATTATCTGGACTACCAACCGCAATCAAGTAATAAAACTAGTTGTACCCCGCGGTTTCACCCAGGTAGTACATAATGTTATAATGTGCCTCTGGCCTTCCTCCGAAATATATTTTTTATTTTTTCAATTCGAAGCAGTAGCTTCTAAGAATAGCGCGTACGAACGAAGTCTTTGATTTATATTTAGTTCATTAGTGTATTAGTCTTTATGAGTTGAATTTGTGGAAACAATTCTCATTTGCTCTAAAAAGCAATAACAATGAAAAGAAATAGTGAATATTGCTAATATTTTATGGCAGGAATTCTAAAAGTGTATTAAGATTGTAATCACAGCTGTTGCCCGTGAAAAGCAACAGGCGTTCTAATTTGGTATTTAACTCATAATTTTTAATTTATGTTTTAGTAACTGACAATGAAGCGTTTGAACCGCTCCCAAAATGAAGGTTATTTTATATAAATCGTAAATTTATTAAAACTAAAAACATTTTTAGGTTTTTTAACAAAAACGTTTTTTAGAATCGACTTGGCTGGTTTATATGTTAAAAAATATATTGTCATTATTGAAAAAAAGAGAATAATATAATTTTATTCTGTTAACCACATACATACAATAGCACACAATAATTAAATAATAAAGTACAGACTTAAAAACTACTAAGAAATTATTACAGTTTATAAAACTTATTGGGGGCCACTCAGCATTTGTTCTGCCGAAACGGTCGAAAAAAAGCTGTTTTTCAGGGTCCCCTACTAGGCAACAAAGCATTAGCCGAAAGTAATCCTTCCCTACTTCTGTGTATTTACTGATATAAAAGAATTCAATAAAACAAATAATTATTGAACTACAGAGAAAAGACATATATACATATATTAATTATCCATTAATTGTAAGTATACGACTATTTATATAGAAGTTATTACAAATCGTTTAAAGTTTATGACTAAAACGATATTTCTAATTAAATTTTCTTCATAAGACACATTATGTACAAACGCAAACACATACACACCCACAGACATACATACATACACGTACACACCGCTACGGGCAGAGGTGTACTGCTACGTAGCGCGTCCCCAGGTTGCGGATAGGGGAAAGCCCGAGGCTCGCATTGCGCGA